>NC_068360.1:91120918-91368418 GCF_020536995.1 Dreissena polymorpha
GAAAGTTATGCAAAAGTATTCAGTGCACCGATTTCTTGAAAATCAATTTTTGTTATTAAAGGAAAAATTCTTTCTTTGGCTATGTTAAATGACATTAACACACTTTCAAATGATGTTTCAACAATTCTTATATTAAAATGTCTTTCATTATTTAATAAACGAAATTACTAACGAGAACAAAGATCTATTAGTAAAAGCTTATATTTGATTCATTTTGTTTTCATAATGATGAAATATACTAAGGCTATAATTTATATGTCAGGAAACGGATACTACCTTTTCGTACAACACATACACCGGGATATTCACGGTCCCTATGAATGGCCTTTACGCTGTGTCCGTAACTGCTGGGTCCGACTTTTACACGTACTTCGTCGGTGAAATCGTCATCAACGGTATTGTCAAAGGACTTGTTCTTTCAAATAGCGAGGATATCCATGACCGTCACACCGGTAGTACAACAATTATTTTTCGAGCCATGAAAGGGGACGTCATCTTTGTCAGACGTGCGACAACAAGCAGTTGCACCATCTTGAGCGATTGGCAAAGTGCAATTTCATCAATTTCCATTTGGAAAATAAATTAAATATTTTACTGCTTAATACAATGGAATAAACGACGCAAAAATAATCCCAACCGTTTACGCAGCTTTGTAAATTGAATTTTGCAATCTATTTGTAAGACAATTACCGGAATGTTTAATTCGACAAATGTTCGCACTCAAGTTGTTTTTTACCTATTGTCAAAAATATTTTCGGAGCATTGCTAAAATGATAAAGAGCTACATCCTCGCTGTGTGTTTACGCATTGAATTCTTGCTTGTTTGCCAAAAACAACGTATCAAAAAAGTATTTTAATCATGAAAATGTTTTGGTATTATTCAATCAAATCTCTTTCGTTAACACATAATCGATTGCTAAAAACTTTACGATGATTACTATAGGAAGGCATTAAATCAGCATGGTTCTACAAATTGGGATTATTTTAACTCATACCTTACATGAACAACGGCCAAAGATAGTAAGCCATTGTATTAAATAAAAACTCGTTGAGGTCTACTTGATCAAGTTTAAATAAATGATGGATTCCTTTTCCTTAAACTTAAATTGGCTTACGCTTAAAATAAATAAATTGCTAGCTAAGGGTACACTCAGCTATATTGCCAGATGGCGCTAAACACTTTTACAATCATCAAAACGAGTAGACATTTCAAGCTGAGAACATTTTCAATGGAAATTGGAGATTATATTGTTTCATTAATATTTCGAAAGTATTTTATCTGTTAAAATGTTTAAATAAGTGTGCGGTATAATATACGAAATAGTAAAGACCACTTGAGTCTTCTGGCCTTTTAGTCACCGCTCAGCCAGGCCTCAAACATATAGGTAATCTCAGGTCACTAAAAGTCCAGATTACCCTTGGTGGTATTTTCTATTTCTTATATATTTCACATTGAAACTTCAACATGCTCATAATATATGTTCAAGCCATTTTTTAAATTCTTATGAATCCACGTATTGAAACAGTACCTTAAGTGTAAAATGTTCCTTTATTGTCGTATCGGGTTGACTATTATGTTAATCATAACGTCCAAAGTGGCTTGAATGTAATTACTGCCATCGTTCGTATCCTATGCCCTTGGCACATTGTCACGTCGGCTAGAAACTCTAAAACTGGCGTTGTTAATCTGAATAAGGGAGATGTATTTAAATTGACGTACATCTGTTATTCATGTACTCGTATATTGTCTCTAGCACGCAGAGTAACGCGACAACCTGACCCAGGCAAATATGTTCTCCGCAGAAGCAGACATGTGTGATTGGGTGGTTCATAGCACATCGACATTCAACTGCAATGCAAGTTTTTTTTAATGATAAGCATATATGTCAACAATTTAACGTATTGTTTGAAAGAATGTCTATAAGATACATTAGGCTATTTAAATCAAGAATGCGACTAACATATCCTAATATAGCATATGTATCCGTCGTTCCGGCCTTCTTAATGAATATTTCTACGACATGCAACTGAAATGTTTTAAAACACACATGTTTTAAAAGTAGATCTACAGATAGATGTGTATTCTTAGACAATTAAAATAAAAATGTTGGAAAATTTATTTAAATCATCACTATGTTGACAAATGAGTGGCTAGCTTTAGCTCTCTTTAGTTATATATAACATGTAGTATGTTACTCATCGGAAGCGATCTTCAGATTGTTTGATAATGTCTGTTACTATGCGCATTTGCTCGTTCTAGAAATAATTCTGAATGTACATGACAAACTTTATAAAGCGTTACATGATTTAAAAAGTCATAACGCCAGTCAAGAGTAAACAAGACCCAGTTTCCACTTAAAACCAGAACTTATGTGAATGATCGCCGTAATGATCGTTGTTGAACAACAAATAAATGAAAACTGCGAAAAAGTGTTAAACTGTGCAGAATGATACCCTTAAGTACCGAACCATTGGGAATATGGTATACATAAAATTTAGTATATGATAAAGGTGTCATATTTGACCGTCAAAACAGAACATGAAACTGAAACTGGAAACTCTTCTGAATAAAATATAAACATCCTGCACTTCAATATTTTGATTGCATGACTGTCCAAACATGCGTTCATTGCGATATTGTATCTTGTGTGTTTACGTTCGAACATTCAAAAGGATGGTTCGAAAGTAATCTCCTATTTTGTAAACTCAATACTTTTTTAAAAGCATTAACCCACAAAATAAGACAACATTTTGAACTGGACACACGACACCAGAAAAATGTATATAAAGAACGTATTCTTTATTCTAGACGGATATGATGTTCAAAACATCATAAATGAACTGAACAATATGAGGGATGAAATATATACTCAAGTATTACAGAGAATTTATAACTGTGAACTGATGAAGGCTCTTTTGTGTTAATTATTAAATCGATAGAAATGGTTTTGTTAGAATATGCATGTTAACCTTATCAACGTCTGCTAGAAGAAAAAATAAGCAACAAGGCTATGCCTCAAAACGGTATTCTCCACGGTAACCAATTACTTTTGTTTATATTAAATAACTTGGAAAGTGAATCTCATGCAACATTTTCATATAAACTATAAACGAGCACACTTTCTATTAACAGGCCCGTTTACATTTATTTATGGACATGCTACATATAACTTTAACGATTTTAAAATGAAGTGGAACTCTCAATTGTTCATGCCATATCTAGTTGAAAGTGATATAAGTGATATTGAACGTTAGACCGTAGATCTGAGCTCCGAATAAGGCATATTCAAGTGATACAAACTTGCTACGAGATGCAGTGTTCTGTAGGCAAATGCGAAAAACAACTAATTTTAAATACTGAGATTTCCCTCTGTATCTTATGAGTGTTATAGTTATCCATAATGGTAACAAAGTACGTTTCATATTAAGGTTTACAAATAGTTTGTTTTAAATAGTGTATGATCAATGGGTAATTTTTTATATTGATAGCAAGCAAATTACACTTGGTGCTCTGCTATTTGAACGTTATACTTCAAACATATGAGCAAATTAAGAATATGTTTATCGTTATGACATATATAGCAATAGCTTTAGGAAAAGGTCGATAATTAAAATACAAGCATGGGACGGACATTTACGAGGGGTATCGGGTAAGGTAAGTTTCCCTAGCCGAAATTCTTTGACACAAGGCAATGTCGTTAACGAAATTTACAAATTCCGAGTTATTTTCATATTAGTTTATCACATTCAATATTGTACACGTACCACCGTGGTCGTGCAAATGTACACTAACAATTTTTAAATAAAGTAAAGTAAAAATATATTCAAAATGCCTATAAACAAGGAAACATTCTTATAAGGTTACATATATCATTATCATTAATACTTCACACCTGTTACCATATAAGTGTAGTGAGTTAAATTCTTTTTAATTTGTAACTCGCAAATAATTGAAATATTATTAAAATATGATTTATCATTATAGTCAAAAGAAAAACAAATTAACCGACGCATGAGTTTATAATAAAGATAGAAAAGAATTTGATCACAGGCAAGTGTTTTCTTACTGCAAATAATTTACAAACATAATGGCATCTCATCGGTTGTGCTGCATAGTGATTATTGATATATTATTGATGCTACAAAAACCGTATAAAGCCTTAAGGATACTTAAACATAAACAAGGAAATATTTCCCTCAAAAGAATATACATTTTCCGCTTTAAACCGGAACATGTATACCTTAAAACAAGAAACAAAGCAATGTCGCTTAACTATACTCTGTATGTTTAACAAATAAAATTTGTTTATTTCAACTAACTAAGAAGGTGAATCCCAAGCAAAATCTTTAAATAAACTCAATACGAGCACATTTTTACTGCAAAACTTCCATTAAAAAACAACAGGTAATGACGCAAAACTAGGTGTGTATGTTTAGCTTCGGTCACTCACTCTTGAATTGACAGATCTCATCTGCAAATGTAAGCTATAATATGCATGTTTGCTATCTGCACATTAATTTTAAGCACACTGCCTCCGTACAAATACAACTTATAAAACGACCTTGTATTTTAGTGTAAGTAAAAGTGACCTTGACGTGACTGGCCCCAATGACATTGCCAGGCTAGGTAGGAATGTCTTTTACCTATAAACAGTGTTACAGAAAAATACATTATTCCATATTTTAACTATTGTAAGGAATACATTTTGCTATTTTTAATAACAATGTCCTTGAACAAATCGGCCCTAATTCTGTGTCTCAATGCAAGATTGTTATATCCAAAATTAATCAAGTCTTGGCAATGAAAACTACAGCTTTTGATCTCCAAACATAAGTGTTGACCTCAAATGATGTTCTCGAAGACATGAGTAAAGCTTCATTTGAATATTTGAAGTACTTACATAAATACTTACACCTTTTGCATAAAAACCTATAAATGAATTTCATCATGCACGCAAACATTAACCTTACTATACATGTAAGTATAAGTTGAAACAGGGGAATACTTGTGCTTAAAGGCTGGTCACAATAATAGGTCTTGGTTAAATAATGTTTGTAAAAACACTGAACCCACGTGTAAAGTTGTATTTGAATATCTTTTGTAGAAATCGAGGGATGATGTAGTTGCTCGTAAACGATAAACTGAATTTTCTTTGGCAAAAAAACAAACAGTTCTTTTAAAGTACAAAAAGATCCATAATTCTGCCGCATTTCATGTCAGACTTATAACTCTATAGCATCGTTTACGACGAATTATGATCCCGAACACATATGAATAATTGCAGATTAAATATCTGAAGTAGTTACAGCGATACGTACTTGTTGCACGCACAAACCGTAACATGACAGCATCTTGCACTCTAAACATACCTTTATTAGTATAAATACCAAAAGGGCTAAATCTTCATTAAAAAATGTTGACATTTATTGGTATTGGTAAATAAATGCTTATAAAAGTTATGAACAATCATGTTAATTTTGTTTCAATATATGAAGTAGATATGAATATATGAAGAAGTTGCCAGCAAACATTTTAAAGACTGATGGTTTGTGTTTCAAACACAAGAAAACGTATGTAGTACATGTGTATGTGTTCAACCATATTTGCATATAAATACACTTTACCTGCCGGTAATGGTGGCATACAACATAATATTGTGTTCGCCTAGCGACCAGAATGTGCTGGGTTTAGGATCGTTGAGACAATCGAGCTTTAAAACACCAAGTACTTGTTCTACACATGACCCTTCTGAATACTCGAGTGTGTTTGAATACGCCATGGGATTTCAATGCAAATTAAATAACTTCCTCCAAACGTTCACGCGGTATTATCTGACCGGTAAGGTTGTTGTTTTTTTCAACCGGGACTCAAAATTGACGCACATTAATTTCTTTTAAAACAATCAAAGTTGCTTCGCGTAATTATAAAAGGCGTTCAGTCATCATCTAGAAGCATTATTCTGCTGCTGCAAGAGAAATGTTTTTTTAAAGGCTAGGTATTCTATGAATACAAAAGAAAATTAAAAGGAAGATTTGTTTTCCAAATCTTAATTTATTAATTTCATCAAAAAAGACGTATAAACCGACAAAATTGTAATTAAAACATTCGATGGCTTTACATGCACTCAATCTAATTGAAGAGAGTATGGTTCTCTTTAGTCCTTGTGTGATGTAAACAGTTTTTATATTATTATTACGCACTTATAATCTGCGATTGACACGTTTGAACATACCACATTTGTAAAGACGTTAAATATGAATTATTTGAATGAAACAGTTACTTTAGAAACTGGAAAAATACACGCAGACATAAAGCATTTTAGAAAAACCCATACATTGTTCGTATGAATAATGGAAACGCCACACAAAAACGCTTCATTTGTTCAAATTTTACACTTTCAGCTGCGGACCTGCAAACATCATTCCGAAAAGTCATTGTCTTTATGTCATTTATAATATAAAGAATGTGCATGCGCAAATGACCACCTAAAACACGTACTCGCGTACATTAGTTTCAATAAAATATACCATATATAAGCATTAAATACTATATTTATTCACCAGCTTATGTGTTTTCGACGTTAACATAAATTATTGCATGCTACTCGCTAATATACAAGACAATATAACAATATATAGACAAATAACAAAATAAGCATTTTAAAACAACTCGTAAACAAAAAAAAGCAATAAGCATAACATACTGTTAAATATATAGCTTTCAGTCTAAGTGAGCATGTATTCACAAACACGTACTCAATCCAAGTATGTATCTTTACATCCCAGACATTTGTTGCTTCTAATGCGTGGGTATATCATTTGTTTTCTGCAAGAAATCGGGGAAATGTAATTCGACCATATACCAAAAGCAACAAATATTCTCTCCATTTATCATCAATATGCATACATAAAAATTCGTGCAATTTTTAATTTTGAATGCATGATTTTCGTTATTGGTTATTTAATAATATTCTGCGCACAAGAACATCATTTACGCTCATTTCATTGGATTACATCACATCACATGACAGTAAGTCATATTGCATAGCAAAACTTCAATTCATAACATTAAATTGCATATGAAAATAATATAATGGCTAGTTCAATCATTTGTAATACGATACAATTGTACAACATACTTTTAACCTCAAAAATTTGACTCATATAAAATACACATTAGATACATTTAATAGAAATCTAACATAGTGTTTTGATGCGATTAATACTTGGAAAATACACAGTAAATGCAAGAATTGTAATAGACTAAATAAGATAAACCTAGCAAATGCAATGCTAAATTAGCAATAAGCTACTGTTCTAACGACATTGTATAGCATAATTATGTGAAGAAAAAAATCAATGGTGTATCAATGAAAAAAACCATTAGACAATAATTATAATTTTAAATTTTGAAAGGTTAGGTTTGTTGGGTCGTATTCCATATTTATTTCGAAGAATTCTGTACAATAGGTCGGAAACAGAGACATACATCATGTTCATATCAATAATGATTACACGACAATGATCAAAACACGATTGATGTAACTAGTTTGAGCCCTTGCTCTTTACGTACAGTGTCATTGAATGTGGCAAAATTTAAATGTTGATATTGCTTAAAATAGTGCTTTTTAATTAATAAATTGGTGCACAATATGATTTAAATTATTAAAAAAACGTCAATATACGTGTAAATTGTTGTGATATGAATTAAATATACATATGTATTCGTTCTCCAAGTGCTATTTCTAAGTCAGAGTTACAATTTAAACAGTCAACATTAATGACATTAAAGCATTGTAACACCCACACTCTTTGTTTGAGACAATTTAAAAAAAAGGATAATCTTTGATAAAAAAAGACTAATTTTAGAAACGTCACTCATAAAACAGCACAGTCGCTGTCTGAAATTGATCGTGATGTCAAACATCGCTGCGAAATGTCAATGCATTGTTTACTTTGAACCGTCCGGCGCCTTAAAAGCACTCATTACACAGTTTTAAAATTTGTAATATAAGCACACTAAACGGCCAGTGTCTTAAACTTGTAAAACAATACGATATTACTGGGAAAATTGTTGAAATGTGTTTATGTATGTTATTTTTTCGTCTACCCAAAGAGGTAACTTATTTCACTCGGTTTGTGTATCGCAAAATATATAATGACATTTTAACAGTAATAATAACATATTTGGATTAATATGCATGTACATTATAAAACGACAAATACGCATGCGCACGTGGAGGTCCGTGACTTATTTCAAAATGGTTAAAATGCTTTTCCGAAACCTACATAAATCATGTTATCCAAATTGAAATTTTATTGAAGCAAAGTATACAAAGCTATCGCCGAGTTGGTACACTGTACTTCAAATCATGTTCCATACACGTTTAATGGAGATCATCCAAGTTAAAGTTCGCAAGGTTATTCGCCTCTTCCGAATACGCTGCAAAGGTTGCTCCGTCCATTTCCGTGGCCAACTGGTTCCCGTCAACCAGTCGATGATGCTCTCCACCAATCTCTGCCTTGCACTCTGGACATTTTGACCTTTGGTTCGCACCTCCGCAATCGCCGATGGCATAAACGTGACCTAAAACATTATATTTTTAATAATGCAATCTTTATTGTATTTGCTCCATTAGACTAGGAAATATTACAGGGGTAAATACAGACTATATTATTATGCTAGTGGTATGTGTTAATCCTTCGTCAACGAAATTAATTAATTGGGTCTCTCTAGTAAATAAATCGAAGTACATAATGTGTGTCAACAATTTTATTGTATTACTGTATGTTTAAATGAAGTGGAAAATCAATCATCTTAAACAAATCGGTATATTAAGTTAACCAACTCCTCATCCGATACATAAGAAACTTTAGTATTTCATGCACGACGGTTTCTCAAGATCTTTTTGTTTAGATTATATCGCTTTTTAATTAGCCTGCAACACGGTATTCTCGTGGTACTAAAGGACAAATTATTTGCGGCTAAACACTATGTTTCAGCATTCTTAAAACAACACACATTTAAACTGTAGTCACAACAAAAACAACATTATTGTCCGTCATTCTTATCTATAATTATATCGGGTATTTTCGCGATTAATAGGATAGATAGTAATGCAATTAAATCAAACATGAAAAAACAAAGATATAACAAACCATCAAACTTGATTTTCTTTTTAATAATTTGAATTTACGACACCAACATAAATATCACGTTAATATTTAAACATTGTTCATATTGTTTCTCAAATAAATCAGATAAACTCGAAGAATTCAAATATTGTAAGTTTGACCCTGCAACCAGACGAACGCAAAAGAAATATCGAACAAACTGAGGAAATTAAATGGAAAAATTCATTTAAAGATTGATTTTTAATACGTTTCGGCTTCAAATTATGTTATCAATCATTTTTTAGCATGCAAATACCAGATATCGATTTTGATTTTAGCAATGATAGAAGTTTTCTTGCAGATATAACAAGAAGGTTGAAATGTTTGTTTGTTAATACAATCCAGGATGCATAAACGCAACGCCGCGAAAATAGCAGACCCGCGAGATTACCGGGTTTGAGTATATATAGAGAATATCAGTCATCCGGGGTTGACTAGAAGCCGATTCTTGTCACCCTAGGGTGACTTTAAGCCGACGCTAGTCACCACCGGGTGACATGAAGCCGATTTTAGCCCCCGGGGTGACATGAAGCCGATTGTAGTCAACCGGGGGTGACATGACGCCGATTGTAGTCAACCGGGGGTGACATGAAGCCGATTGTAGTCACCCCCGGGGTGACATGAAGCCGATTGTAGTCAACCGGGGGTGACATGAAGCCGATTGTAGTCACCCCCGGGTGACATGAAACCGATTGTAGTCCCCGGGGTGACATGAAGCCGATTCTTGTCACTCGGGGGTGACTTCAAGCCGATTCGAGTCACTCTCATAATCAGCATAAAGTCACCCACGGTAACAATTTTAATTTTTCAACAAAAAATACTTAATTAGATCGTTCATATGCGAGGGAATTTGTGTAAAAATACTACAAAAACGAAAGTAGAGCTTAATGTCTAAAAACATCGTTTTCATCACTCACATACTCTTGAATAAAAAACATTTTATCACATATCCATTTATTTTTATCCTTACATTTTATCACACATACTCTATGATTTTAAAATTCTCTATTCTCTATCGAATGCGATGCGGTGCCGTTTGATAAAAATTACACGGGTGACTAGAAGCCGAGGCTTGTCCCACTAGGGTGTGACTAGAAGCCGATTTATGTTACTCTGGGGTGACATAAAGCCGATGCTAGTCCCCCGGGGGTGACTAGCGTCGGCTTGAAATGAATAGGCTTCTAGTCAACCCCGGGTGACTTGTGGGCCATTACAGGTTGACAATGACCCAATGAGCGTAACTGCCTTTTTGTTATATATCAGGCAAGGCTTAGAATAATATAACTGCGAGGCTTGCTAATCCGTTATTTCATTCGTGCCGAGCCTGATATAAAAAAAAATATCAGGCAGTTACCTGTTTCCGTTAATCATTCTTCAACTTCCCCGATTTTTAAGAATTAACGAAAAAATCGATAAAAACTGCAGTTTTAGGGGAACAGAATATGACTTTTGTCGTTTGACGTGTTAATAATGACGTCATGAGCACGCTTGCTTAAAATTTGTAAAAAAAATGTGTTTTGCTGTTTCTGCTGTATATTGTGTTTTAAATATATTACATCTTGGTATCAAATTGTTTGTTTTGTTAAATCTGATTTGATTTAACTAAAACATGATTACTTTAAAGTTGATTTCGAGTAATATGACCATCCTCCACACATGACTGATTTAGCAACTTTCTGTTGACCAAGATATAAATAGAGAATACATGGTTTGTGCCGAGATGGAGAAAGTTTATCCGGTTCGGCCCGAAAAAGAAAAATAGGGCTCGCTTTTTTATTTATCCTGCTTCACGTTATTATTTGCCGTAAAAACATTCTATCAAAAGCACATGATTAATTGACATAAAATAATTCCTTTTGTTGGGCCTCCTACATGGACACAGCATTCCTGACGACCGAATAACTACCGATTGTGTCACTTAAAAAATCACATTAAACTGTTCCTTTTAATACTTTCCTATTAAAAATATGAGAAGAAATAAAATCAAAAAACGAGAATGTGATACTTTTTTTGTAGAAATTGATAAACAAATGCAACAGCAAAACAAAAACTCAATTTTATTTACGCCAATGGCAACTTTAATGCAATGCTTATAACAATAACGTTACCACGATATGCACTTCCATTTTCTGTTTTTCCATCCCTTTATCAAATCCTTTTTCTGTTCTTCTGCGAAAGGTATTTTGAACCACACTTGTTTGAGTTCGTATCGAATGCTAACCACGCTCAGACTCTGAGCCTGACCCAAAACACGATTAACGAAATCGTAATCCTATAGGAGCGAGTTATTTTATTCCTAAAAAAGGCTTTCGAAGTTAACAATAATGCAGGACAAACAATTAATCCGAAATACGTAATGGATTCGTTCGATGATGTAAACAGTTTTTATTACTGTTAAAAACCACCACGTCATAATGGTCCCTAAATCAAGAAAGTCTTGCTTAAACTAGTATGCTTCGTCAGAGAAATGACGTCACTCTAATAACTTCAAAAATTGCGTAATCAAGTAAATGAAAATAAAAAATACGGAAATCTGGTTCTGTAATATATTTTTAAGAAGAAACAAAATAGGATCATATAGTAAAACGACAACATTCATGATGCGTCTAAATAACTTTCAAAGGTCAAATATTCGATCATGTTAATCGGCGCATAGGAATACGTACTTTCGGTAGATCGCGGGCACGCGAGGTACTGACGGTATCAAATAGTTTATTCGACTCTGCTTTATTAGGTAAATGTTTGCAACAGAGGCAGGATAAATAGTCATATCTGGGCGGTCAGTTAAACCCTTTACGCTTTTCCAATGCAAGTTTACCATATTTTTGTAGTAACTTAATTCAAATATGATAATTAATGTTGCTTATTTAGTTACTGTTAACTTTCCATCGTCATTGAACGAAATGCACAGAAAGGCCATAATTGATATTGTACGATCAATTGCCAAACGTACTCGCGAGCCCCGGATTGTTAGCTTTGCTTTCTTTTTAAGTGTGCTAGTTTGCTAGCAAGTCTACGTTGTTGAATTCCGAAAAAAATAACAAGACGACAGAAAAATACAGTAGATGTGGTCATAACATTTTATAACCATCAATACTTAAAAAATAATACTACTGTTTGAACATCTACACATTCATCTTATCACTATTATAGGGCATTGTTATATAGAGAATATCAGTTTAATGCCTGATCGTTTTGTAATATATCAGACAAGGCTTAGAATAATATTGCCGAGCCGTTATTTCACTCGTGCCGAGCCTGATATATTACAAAAAGATCAGGCAGTAATCTGTTTTTCTGTTTATCATACCTCTGCGTCCCCGGTTTAACAAAAATAATTAATAAAACAACACAAAATCTGCAGATTTTGCTGGAAATAATATGACTTTTGTCGTTTGACGTGTCAATAATGACGTCATGAGGACGCGCGCTTAATATTCGTAAAAATGTTTTGTGCTGTTTGTGTTGCATTTTGCGTTTAAAATATATTACATCTTGGTATCAAATTGTTTGTTTTGTTGAATCTGATTGGAATTTACTAAAGATGATTACTTTATAGTTATTTCCGAGTAAAATGACCATCGTCCACACATAACTGATAAAAAAACTTCCTGTTGACCATGATATAAAAAATATATCAGGAAACGTTATATCAGAAAGATAGCAATACGGTGGTATGATACAAACTAATACTTACCATTTGGGCACTTGAACCAATGACCCTTGTTGAGTTTCATTGCCTGGGTAATTGAAATCCGCTCTTCTTCAGTTATCTTAAGTCCTTGAATCATTGTCATGTCCTTCATGCGATCCAAGCAGGCACAAACTTTATCACATTCATCTGCAGTTAACACACGAACCAAAAACAATTTGTTCCTCACAAAGTTAATGTCATCCGTGACATCGGAATGTTTACCAACTTTTTTCAAATTTGTCTCCAGTTTAACACATTTGCAGTAAAGTTGGGCCCGGTTTAATTCGGTATTTATATCCATGAGTTCTTGTTCGGAAAACACAAATCTAGCTTCTGCAGCTTTTTTAACAATGTCGTTAAAAAACGACAATCTTTGATTTTCTCCCACAATCATCTTAAACAATGATTCGAACTGATTTATAACTTGAATTTGAACGTGAATTGTTTGAATAAGTTGTTCTGATAAGATAACACAACTATTGTTTTCTTGTATTGACGTTATTCGCTTTTGAATTTTGAGGTAAGCATTTTCTGTAGCTGCATTAAAAAATCGCATTAAAATTCTTGGAATGGACATTTTACGTAATCGTTTCGACAGAAAAATATTTTCGGCGTCCAGCATTGTTTTCAATTGTCCAAATGATCCACCGAGCATTGTCATCTTGACTTGTTCAATATCTTGAAGTTGCTTGTTCACGACATTCCCATATCTCACACATTTGCGAATAGGTGTTTTGCATTTTGGACAACATTTAAAACTAAGCTCTCCATGTTCTTCTTTCAAATTCATGTAGTAATCAAGACTAGTGGTTTCAAGCACATGTCCACAGTCGTCTAGTGTTACGAATCGTGCGCCAGGGAGGTCTTCCGTGCCAAAGAAAATCTCAGTAACTTCGTCTTTATCACAAATTATGCAAAGAAGTGGACACGGCTCACCACACAAACCAATGCATGTGTGGTTGCATTTTAGTTTCTTTGGGCAAGGTCTGTTGCATGGTGGCCGATCACATGGTTCACTGCACAGATTGGAGCATTGGTAATGGTTACAAGACCATAAACATGGTTCCTTACAAGGTGTGCAGGGGATGCCACACCGTTTGTTGCAAGTGCTATGTACGCATCTGTTTTGACATTTCTGATCACATGGCAAACAATGCGCACACGGTGATTCGCATTGATGACCACATATTAAACTACGACTGCATTTCTGGCTGCATCTGTCGTGATATCTTCCGTTTAAGCAAGAACCACAAGTGCCATGACATTCATGGCCACATTTTAGTATACTGCCACACGGATGTGGACATTGTATTGAATTTGTCTGCCAACAACGAAGCTTAGACGTATGTCCGCAAGAAAATGTCTTTTCAATATCATATTCACACTTTATAGTATGCGGATATCCGCATGCATTCGTACATGCGTGTCCGCAATTGAGAATCGTAGGACACGGTCTGGTGTTGCAAAGCACTTCTGTAGGATCCAGGTGACATTCGATATCTTGCAAGTGTCCGCATTTTGGAATGGTCATCGTTACGATAACTCTACATGGTGGGCAAGGATCTTTAAAGCATTTGCTTTTGCACTTATGGTTCCGCTCACAACGTCGGGTACAAGGTTTTTGACACTTGAACAATTTATGAGAGGAATCTTTTATATGACATGTCAGTGTACATTGATGGCCACAGTTCAGTCTTGTTTCACACGCTTTCGTACATCCGCCTAATGGAGCATCTTTGAAGTCCGTGGCCGATACAGCAATTTTCGGTGGGTCGTTTGGGTGATTTGCGCAACGGAGTTGTAATCCCCTAGCGATACATCCCCTTGTCATCATGTCTTCTGTAATAGCTTTCCACAAAGGCGACAAAGATGATAATTGGTCAAAGTTACCAACTACGAAGAATCCCATTTTTGCTCGCGAAAGAGCAACACAAATTCTGTTTTCAGTTTTCAAAAACCCTATTCGATTTTCATGGTTGCTTCTAACAAGTGATAATATAACAATATCATTTTCTTCTCCTTGATAATTGTCTACTACGGTAACATTTACATCATCATATTCGTCGCGGTTCATACGTCTTTTTAATTCAAGTAACTGACCTGTGTATGTGGTTAGAACAGTTATTTGGGACCCATTGTAGTCTTGCATCAAAAGATGTTTTGCAAGTTTAGCCACATAATCGGCTTCAAATGTATTCGCATAACTTTTGAGCTCACCATTAGAACTTTCCGGTTCGTTGTGATTGATGAACATGACATTCTTTGCTATGCCTTTTACATCGCCGTAGCATCGCACATGGCTGTGATCTTGAAGACCTGGGTAAATATGCCGCATGATATCCGCTATATCTGGTCTCATCCTGTGCTGAAGCTCTAAGCAATCATGAGGCACTCCGTTATTTACCATTCGTTCGAAAAGGCTTATGTTCAGATTGTATCTGATAGCCAGTTTGTAAACCGATGGATTTGGTCGCAGCTGTTTGTGATCACCTATCAAAATAAGGTGCTTGCATCCATCACTGAGCGTCGTTATGATATGAGCTTCCAATACTTCAGCCGCCTCCTCAACAATCACAATCGGAGGTTTTATGTCCCGTAGAGTGCTGAGGTATCGAGCAGCGCATGTAGTGGTCATTCCTATAACGGAGGAATGTCGCAATATTTCTCGATCAACAAGCATTTGTGCCTCTTTGTATCGTTTCGCTGTCATCATAAAACCTTCTCTTTCTTTTTCAATCTTCTGATTTAAATACAAAACATATGTATGCACCCAGCTTCGGTAAAGTCTCCATCTGTCTTTAAGGTTGAGCTTCCAAATGTCGTCAACTGCAATTACTTCTTGGTGCGGCATCAAATCATGACTTAAAATTAGATTTTGTATCTTGTTCTTGATATATCTGAATTATTTGTTCTTGTTTTAAGTGAAACTGAAGTTCATTTTCTTGTCTTTTCATTCTCGTTTGAGCTTTTTCCAATTCTTTAATTTTATTTATCTTGTTTTTCTTGGATAATTTCCTTTTGTTTTCAACTTTTTGGATATTTAATTCTATTTCATCTAAATCTGCACGAACCTTGGATATATGATTCAGTATTTCATTCACGTATTCGTTAGTGATATTATACCCTGAAAGTGTCTTCTGTTTGACTTGATACACTGCATTTACCTGTGTTGTGTCAAACTCTGGTAGTATATCGTCGAAAAGAATACTTGCAGATCTTTCGTTTCCTGTTGTTACATTAATGCTCTGTTCAAAATCTTCATCTGCATTGCGGTCTTGGTTTATTGCGAGTCTGCACTCATGCTCTATTAAGTCCGTTCGCAGCCAAATCGCTATAGTGGATTGAGAAGATTCGTCGGTATTCTTCGGTATCATATTTGTTTGTAATGATCGGAACTGACAATCGCTCATTACATCACGTAATGTTCCTTCATTGATCAAAGTTTGCAAACATATTTGAACACTAACGGTTAACTTGCAGATTTTCGTTTGAGATTTGGCTAATTCCTTCCGCGCCGAATCTTTTAATTGTGTCATTTTCCCGATTG
Organism: Dreissena polymorpha; assembly: GCF_020536995.1. Lineage (NCBI taxonomy): Eukaryota > Metazoa > Mollusca > Bivalvia > Myida > Dreissenidae > Dreissena > Dreissena polymorpha. The sequence goes on from NC_068360.1 coordinate 91,137,334, forward strand.
CGCTCCGAGAACTGTAAGCGCCCCTTCGATATTGTTTCAATGAATAGCTTTTTAACCGTTCGCTCTTCGACCGACCGCCAACGCGCACCAGGTCACCGCGATAAAATTTGGCAACTCCCTCAAGGAATTGATCAAGTGCGTGGTTTGTATAGCATACTATCAACATTGGTGATGTCATTCCACTCACATTGCCCCATGTGTCCTTGTTGTGAAGTAAAACCTTTGCCAACTTCAGACCAATGTATGTTTTTCCAGTGCCTGGTGGACCTTGAATAATTGCAAATTCTCTTGATAGAGCGTTCTGAATGGCTCGCATCTGTGAGTCGTCCAATTGTAGGCTTTCCTTTGCAGGCCATGGAGAGTGATCAAGTACTTTCACACGTGTAGACTTGTTGTTTTCTTGTGACACAATATGCTGGTTAACACTTAGTACTTCATTTCGAATATTACTAGGGTGAACAATTATGTAGTCATCGTGTATCAACGGCCTCAAATCAAAAGATGTTTGGACATCTAAATACGCAGGCGGGGAACATTTAGGTTGGCTAAATACAATATGTTTTGCAAATGCAAAATTAGTTTCGTTAATTGATTGTAGCCCAGCTAATACATGTTTGTAAGATTCAAAATACACTGTAGATTCAGCCATAGTAAAGTTTCTGTTAAGCAATTCTGATATCTGGACGTTTTCATCTTCAATTAAAACAGAAAATATTCCGTCTTTTATCTTTGCGTTGTCAATAACAGTAGCTAAAACAAGCGTGTCAAATTCATTGTCGGAGAGACAAACCAATGATCCATATATCAAACGTTTTCCTAATTCCCAGTGTATTTTTCTTAGTCCAGTTGTCATTTCCATTTTCATTTTGAAACTTAAACCAAATTCAGCGAGTTCTGGTCCAACTACAATTACGTTTCGGTATATACGAACATCAGTATTTCTAATGTTTGATTTAGCTTTGCTTTCATTGTTTTTAATATACTCTGTGATGCCATCTCTTAGAGGACCAATAAAATCTTCTCTTAAAAGTCGAAATTGCACATCTAAATAATCATCTACATCTTCGTATTGTCCCCCTAGTTTGTTTTTCCGTAGAAATGGTTGAATGAAGCCTTTGATTTCTTCTATTCTTGGAAGAACCGGAATTGTTCTAAAATCGTCTGGTGGTTTACCTTCATAGTTGTGTTCAATCCGTTTCTCGTCTTTTCTATAAGCGTTATTAAGATCAGCAAATTCGTTTAACGATGTTCTTGTGAAATCGTTAATAACAGAAGCGTTTGCTGGGTCATCCGCTATCATTTTTATAATTGTAAACAACCTTCTAAATACAGCGATAGACATTGGATTTTTGGCCACTTGATTTGTCATTATATGCGTCACACATGTAACAACAGTGTTTTTTCTATCGGAGTCGGAACTGGACTGCAGGTCGATCAAGAAGGTCAAAAGAGCTTCCCAGAATCCCTCTTCGCATAACATTTCAAACAGTGTGTAATGTGCTGTTGGCACATCTATACTTTCGAATGCTTTGTTTAACACTTTAAGAAATAGCAACATCAATTCTGGATCTAATTTAGTTCGTCCAATACATTTTCGTAATGCAATATCTTGTTTCGTTAGTTCCATAACAACGTGAGACGCTTCGTTGTTTTCCATTCCTTTTAGAAATGGAAAACCGTAGCCGACACGTTCACGTTTAAATGTTCTTGTGATAGATGGTTTGTCATTGTTTCTTTCATCTCTAGTCGTTGACTCACAAATGTTAGATCCTTTATAAGCCGACATGGTATCATTATTGGGAGCAGATCGAGTGGCTGTATGCATTATGCTTTTTGTTTTAGGTCTACATCCATTGGTGTATTCAATGTTGTTTTCGGTGTGAATTTGGTAGGCTAATGGAGAATCTGTATCCGGAACTAAAACGGATTCAATATTTTCCACAGTTTTTCTTTCGGTACGTCTGCTACTTTGACCGCTTCCCGAAAGCATACAACGTTGATCGTTTTGAAATGTTTTTTCACTGCATTTACCCATGTTGATAGTTTCTGAAGAACGATTTACAAGCTCTCCAGAGCTTATCATTTTTTGTTCGAAAGGAAACGGAGATGCTGACTCAAATTTCAACAGTGTCCCTTTGTTGTTTCGTAAACTGTTGATTGATGGTTTTTTATCGTTTCGCTGATGTAGATCAAGTTCTAGTGTTTGCAAACTACCACCTGATTTGTTTTTTTCTGGACAAGAGTGCAGTCCTCTTCGGACAAAGTGTCCTTTACCTCTATTGTATTGAGAAGAATTCGTTGTCGATAAAGTCGGCTGACGTTTATCCGAGGAAGACTCTGCATTTTGTCCTGCGGCATTATCAGATTTAAAGGATCTTGAAATATCAAAATCAGTTCCATCAACGGACAGTTCATGTTTACTTGAATGTCTTTTGCTTTCAGGGCGATATTTTGTATCTAACGTGTTACTGTCTGGTGTATCTTTGAATACAGAATGATCATGGGTATTAGGACCGGTGTCACCTTGGCCTGCTTTCACATTCTGTTTCGAATTTACAGTCTTAGAAAATATTTTTTGCTTTGGATATTGTGGTCTACCGTCGTGCTTTTTCATTATCAGTTCCTGTAATACGCAATACAGAGCAATAATATAAGTAACGTTTAAATAACAGTGAGTATCGTGCCTAAAAAATCGTGCATGCCGCTTAACCAGAGGGCATTCATAGTTCGGTATTGACATTATAAAACTTGTTAAACCTCTCCTTAAGAATATGCCCGGACAAATTGTATATACTTAGTAAGAAAGGAGCATAACCATAAAAAAATCAATTAGGAGTTATGACTCTTGTGTAATTAAGTTCCCTTAAATGCGAACGTCTTACCTATAAGTTGCATGTTGATATCTCTTATGTCCGGAAAAACAACTTTATTTAAAAACTAAAGCAATACATTTCATAAAGCATATGCAATAGTTATGGATATGGTGAATTGCCATTTAAGGCAATGGGATCTATCTAACAAGAAGTTTCAAGTTGATTCAAATTATGTTCCGGTTTAATTTAAATATAACATAATTTTGTCTAATATCCTGTATCCAAGAGTTATGGCAATTGTCTCTTAATGATATCTATCTACCAATGAAGTTTCAATTCTAATATAAAATTACCATTTAAGTACAATAATTGTGACAGGAATTATTACAATTGAGCCCTGCCGTTTTCCTGCAATGACGTATGTCTTCTTATGAAGCTGGGACAAAACAATCCGACGTTCGAACATTTGGACGACAGAAAGGCAAGACAAAAAACCTTGTTCCAGTGGAGATCCTTACACATGTGTTATGTAGTGGGTTAAAATAACTTGAAACCCAATTACAAGTTTGGTATGCGGTGGGTGGTATAGAAGCTTGAAGACGTTCATTAGTGGATAATTGTCTAATGTTTGTTTTTATTCTGTTTAACATTTTTGTAAAATATTACTATCTTGTTTTGTGTTGCCTCTAATAACATTATATTAACAATTATCATATCAAACAGACCAGATTGGTTAATTCAATGGTGTGTTATAGATTCAACATATCCAAACGATAGACATATCACTCATCAATTTTACGTTCAAGAGTGACATAGTCTTTGAGATGGCGTGGCTTCATTATTATCCTGCATACATACTGCAATGTGATAAACATTTGAGAAATGCATATGCCTTCTTAACGTGAGCTCAATGAGAAAACAGTTAAGACGTCGCATGCAATATGACTACTTTGAAAAGAACATGAAAAAACAGACACGAAAATAAAGACTTTAAAATCTAATTTACCTTACGTGACTTTGATTTTGGCTTAGCGTCAAAGGTGCATGACTTCTGAAAATCGCCTCGATTACCTTAAATAGGAACAAAGTTTCATTAAAATTCTTCAAAAGGTGAGTGCATGTTGGATAATAATGAAAAGGTTTGGGACAAACGGATAGATAGACAAGACGAATTTGGAATTCTATTTAATCTCTGATGCCTCGCGGCAAGCGATTTATAATCCTTTATATAAATGTCCTGTAATTTAGAAGTGATTATTAATTATATGTTTACTCCCGACATATATAACCAATATTGTATTGAAGTAGACGGGCTGTCTAATAAATGACAGCGTCGTGCTTCACAGATACATGGTATAATGTTTCTGTTAAGCCCAGACAGCAAGATTACATTTACAAGTAAAACCACATAAAAACATATTGAATTTCATATTTTGTGAAAAGAATGCATTTCTGTTTGCCCATTTACAGATAGACGTTGCGATATATTTTAAATCTGTAAGCTTTATGAATTAAAAGAAGTGATAACTATTTAGGCTATTTGTTTTAAGAATCGGTTAACTGATTAAAAAAACATTGGATGGGTGGCGCGTGAACAAAATTATTGAAGAAATGAAATTTACTGAACCATTTTGTTAGAAAAATCTTCTGGGAACACTTTCAGTAAACTTAATGTTTTGTATTGCTAAAGCGTTGGTATAGCTTATTATCAATCATTGGGAGAGTACGTGTACTACTAACATAGACGAGGTTGGTATCAGCAGAACAGCACATAACATATATTTATTTCGACTTGTACATAGTACATCGTCAGTCTTATTCATGTTGTAATATAATTTTCTTAGAGATAATATTGTGTACATTTTTTCCGAATATCTAATTCAAAATATAAAACATTTTGCTCACATAAACAAAAGACTATATCTCTTTAAAAAATATTATATATTGCAAAACTTAAAAAAAATGAATCACTGAGATATTCATTCTAAAAAGTTTGACGACGATTACATTCAAAATGTAGGAGGAGTTGAGCACAGACGAGTGTCAATGACAAAAGGAGTCACAGGCGCACACACACACACGAGGATAAAGACAAAACATTTTAGTTAATCTTTTTTATTTAAATTTAATATCGATAACCATCATTAAACTCAGGTGGACGACATTTGGTCATTTTGGCCCTTTCGTTTTATATTATACAGGCTCATATAACTTAATTTTTTTAAACTCATAAACGCATATCCATTATTTTCAATTGCTAATTCGGCCACATTTAGGCTGTATACAAGAAACACTCATATAAATTGTACGGCCTATCAGTTGTAAAATCGATATCTCATGAATATAACCTTTATCAACTTAATGTATTGATAATGCAATGAATTAACATTTTCAGAAAATCACAAACTTGGAGAGCAGCCAGGACAAGTTCACTGATTGTCATCGTACGTTATACATGTTTGTTTATCTCGATGAGTTTATGCGGGACTATGGATATACCCTGCCTGTGAATATGAGAGATCATCACTTATAAAAAAAAACGGTTTGACAAATTATATTATTTACAATTGTATTAAAATTCACAAATTAGATCCTTTTATTCAAATGTGTTGGAAAAACATGACGTTGATCAATTTTATCAGACAGCTCCATATATTGTCAAAACAAGCAATTGTTTTTTGCAAAAAAACGACCGATTATTATTACGCAAATAAAAATGATGGATGCCTCAGTTTTACTTTTTGAAACACATTTCATGTTAACCATATACATACATGTAAATTAAATTTATAAGACATATTACTGCTACTTTTAATTGATCAGATACATTGTGATTTTGCATTCCGGTAGTTATACTCACCCTTTACGTGTACTGACTACACAAAACAAGAGCGCGACATAGAAAGTAACTTTGGCGGCGTCTTTCAGTTGCTTATATTGTGTAACTTTAATTTCAAATGCTTTCTTAAGTCGTATTTATATGTTTGAAAATTAGAAAACATTAAACAGCATGTATTTGTCTTTTAAAATCTTTATTTTTATGATAATATGTTACAGAAAATTTGTGAAACTAAGAATTTCATTTCACGAAATTCCCAAACAATAAAGGATTTTCGTGTTATGACGTTTCACTTATGAACAACACGGAATATCTCATTTCCAGTAAGTAACAAACATTATATAGTAAAATGTAGTCAACATTGAAGTAGATTTAATGTAATGTAAGACACTTTTAAAGATGAAAGGGCAGCTTCACAAATACAACAACCCAAGAATATAAAGTGTTTCTACAATGTCGAGTGTTGAAATGTATCAACAAGCGAGGATGAAATCCGAAAATTTAAAGTTTGGATGTAATCAAGCATGATTCTTTTTGATATACCCCCATACGCTATGAAACGTTTAAATTGTATCCATATAAATTGAAGTACTATTTTAAATAACTCATTATTCAGTTGTTTATGCCAAAATAGAAGCGTATGTAAAACTTCTTACTGTTACATAAATAAATGGGTCGTTGGGTGCATTGTAGTATAAAATTATTACCGGTTTCCCATTAATTACGAGTGTCTGTTTTTAATTTAATATTTGTTATCAACTAAAATTTATTTAACATGTATTTGAATATTTATTTTCATACAACAAATGAATAACAAACAATACTACTTTAAATATAATAATAAAGGAAACACACTTACCAATGTTGTCAAGCTCTTTAGGTTGCTAACTTGAGTAAAAGCGCAGTTAGTGTCCTCGACTGGTTTTTTAACGTGTCCGCGGCTTACTGCGCATTTGTATGAATGACTGCGTCAGATATGTTTATCAATAGATACATGTAAACTATAGTTTATCTATTTGATTTCAAACGAGGCCCGTCGTCATAACAAATTCACTTTTTGATATTAACGTGTTTGTTGTTTTGAGTTTTGGAATCTTAAGTCCAATATATTAATACTGTGTATACAAGATAAAAGCGCTGAAGTCACTGACGTTATTCATTTCTGCATAAGTATTGACAAACTCTTCAAATGTAATTGTTGTGTATCCGCTATATCAAGTTGTGTGCGTGGTACTGTCTAAAGTCAAAATACAGATATAAACAATGAAAAAGTAGATTGTAATGTGTGCAACATTTAACGGGCCGTGTAGAAAGTCACGTGTCAAAAACAATTGCAACGTAAATATGACGTATGCAACGGACATATAGGTTGTGTAACGTTATGTCTATTATTGAATATTAAAATTATATAAAGAAGAATATAAATACAACTTTAACAAAAATGCAACGTGATGAATAGTATTAGTAATTATTATATATAAATTGGAATTTATTATAAATCTTTCATTCAACATTATTAATAATAGAATACTTAAATTTTGAAAATTATTAATATATGTTGCATTAAAATTAATAAAAATGTATGGTTAAATAATATACATTCATATAATATATAAATATAAATTTAATTAATAATAGACATATTGTTTGACACGTAACTTTGCACACGGCCCGTCGGAATTTGCACACGTTACAATCAATTGCAATGTAAATATGACGTATGCAACAGACACAAAACGAATATATACGGCATTGACCGATGTTTTGCCTGCTAATTATGATGCGTAAATAAACAAGGACTCATCAAGTATGATAAACTCGGAGTGTCCGACACTAATTTAGGTTTTATACCCGAGGAAATGAACTGATGGTCTATGCGTGACTTCCTTTTGAAGATTGTATGTTGATAAAAATTATATTATTATATTTATTCAATGATGTCCCAAATATTAGTTACGTTAAACTTAAAATATATCGCAAGTAAACAATGACGTATTATGTTGGCCTCATAAATCATGCTACATGTTTTTTCGAAAACGATAGAAAATGTAACGACCGTGTTATACACAAAGTGGGTCATCAAACCTGATATTAAAATGATCCATTTGACTAAGGTTCGTTTGATAATGAAACACTCGAACGCATGCATATCAATAATACATCTTACAAGTATGAATGTTGTAGAATGTGAGTGTTATAGGGACTTGCTCACAACAGTTGGAAAAGCTCAAGTCCTTTACGAGCAAAATCGATATTCCTTCGCCATTAAAGCCTTAATATGGTTATGATATACGTTATTGCAAATTTACATAGAAAAGAATAGCTACAGATACTTTATTACTTTATATTGACGACCCAATAATATCATTACAAAATAACATTATGATATATTTGTAAGTAATGTTTGTGATTTAATATTTATATGGAATCACTGGTCAGTGTAGTTAAAATGTTTCTCAAAACAAGTGGAATGTACGATATAATCATTAGCAACAATTGAATAAACTTCGCTGGAATCGTTAGCCTAAAAAGGAATATGTTATATTTATGTTGTGAATCAATCTGTACAATGATTAGATCAAGTCATTGATTTGACACAAGTTATAATGACAGCTAGCACATAGTTCGAACAGTTTACAATCGAATATGTTGAAGGCATACTCTGTACATAATATATATTTTGATATAAGTGATAACTGAGTTTCGAATGTTTAATATAAAATATTATGAATCGAATACATACCGTCATTATTTTTATCATTAATTACATGTTTTTATTATCGTTGTGTGATTGAATAAACTGGTTATACTGGATTTTGAAAGGGAAACATAGTTGCGGAAATCAATATTTCCCTGTGCACAAGTTTGTTTGTTTGCAATTCTCTGTTCGTTTAATAGTTAATATTATGTTTTGTGTTTTTCAGTTAGTTTTATAAGAACAGACGGATTACTTGAGATAGACAGGGGCATTGGTTCCGAACATTAACGAGTATACGTGCTATATTCTATTTTTCTTAGTTCTGTGTACATGGCGTTCTAAAAGAATACTTAAATATGTACGATAAAGTAATAGCTGATTATATTCAGATTTCTCTAAAAGTAGACGTTTCGGTATGTGATGAAAGCACCTAGACACCTGTCTTGAGCCATGGATTCTCATACTTTCCCATGCCATTAAAAGAAAAATATTAAGAAAATGGCAGTAGGGTTTCGTATCCGCTCGCGGTTAAACCTGAATCTTTCATTTATACCGATTATTGATTGGGGTGTACCTGAAGTCATGTGCACTTCTTTTGTTTGGTGGTGATGGATAAATCTTGCAAATATCGCAGCTGCTTTTAACAAACTCATGCTCCACTTTGTGCACATTTTGCGATCGGCGTGGTGGATTGGCATGGGGGTGTCCTGTGTGCGCTTTGGGCATCTGCGGGGGCGGGCGGGTTGTTGGCGTCAATGGGCTTGTGCTTTTGAATGGTGTAGTTAAATTGTGAACGTGTGTGATATTGTATTTAGGCTTACCGTCTGATGCGTATTAATAATATTGCACTATTCGCATGCCACACATGTGCAGGTTTAATTATACGCGTAATGACGTGTCCTATAGAATTCATGTAGTTTTTCGTTTCAGTTCTTAGATATATGGGAAGGATGTCGCAACGTTTACTGACGTCTCGAGACTCTTCAATCTAACGGTGCCATTGAGGTCGATCTCGGTTGCACATTGCAGACATACGCTCGTCAGAAGCATTGCTATTTGCATTTATGTGTCGAAAGCCCTGTCAAATAAAAGGCCATGATTGTTATGACCCCTAAAACAAAACATGTTTGTTTTTATTCTAAATGAGTAGATGGTAAATAATTTATATTTATCATAAAATGTAAAGAAATATAAAACATAATGGACATTTATATCTCTAATTGTTTACTTGGTAACTATTTATCTGATTACACGTGGCCTAATCTGAGACTGTTGGTACTAAAACGGCAATCCTCATGTCGAAAATAAAATTCTTTAATACTATTATTGCTCGGTTAATACCTTTTTTGTTAAAAGTATTACAAAAAGTATTTCAAAATGAAAAGCTGATATTAAAATTATATAAACCTTCTTTAATTACTCCAACACTTTAATCATGAGCATCATCTTTCATATATCCGTTTAATTGAAAAAGATATATTACCTATAAGTGATTGACAATAATTCATTGATATATATATGCAGAGAAAACCAAAACCAAAACACAAAACAGAAACGATAATCACAGCATATCTCTTTTTTAAGAAATTCTAAACAAATCATTCTGTTCAAAGCAAAGACCGACACATGTTTATTGTAGACAGAAACTGCATGATAGCAGAGGCGACCGGCGTGTAATATTACAATGCAGACCCGTCTCTGCATGCTTTCATTAAACATAGCGGGATAACAAAATAATAAAAAACGCTGTATTAAACTTATGTTCACAGATGTATTTGAATATAAACAATTTAGTAACAGTACAGAGGTTTATCTTTTAAATCGCCGTTGTAGCAGTAATCGAGGAGTACACGTGGGATAAATTTAAAGTCGATGAGGAAAGTGTAACTTAATAGGGTCGATTTACCGCAGCGAGGAAGTTTATTTTAAACAGACAGAAGACACACAGACAGTTTAATCAGACTAATACCACAGCGCATCGTCTTCATTTTTAAATTTTCACCTAATATCTGTCACATGAATAGTTATAAATAGTTATAAAACATTATTTAACATAAAATAGTCAATTAAGAATACAAATACAACTAAGCACAATCAATTGCAAAAACACGTAAGATTAATCTATGGAGTAATTTAATTTCTTAAACGGTATAATATTATAAAGTATATAGAGAATAATAGGTTGGTGACGTGTATGGAGAATGGTTATATCTGGCAAGGCGGAGGAATTTATCGGGTGTACCGATAACCATTCACCATCCACGTCACCAACTTATTATTCTATTTATCCTGTCACATGCCATTCTTTCCCGTTTCAAGTACTTTATTCATTACGTAATATATGGACATATAATCAATTAAGAAAGAAAAGTACATATATATATATATATATATATATATATATATATATATATATATATATATATATATATATATATATTTATATATATATATATATATATATATATATATATATATATATATATATATATATATATATATAATATATGGAATACATGAAAATGATAATGAAAATGAAAACGGTGGTATGTTTTGAACAATAAAGGACACAAACGTATACAAGTAGAAAAGCAAATGAAGCAGAAATATTAACATATTATCTTCTTTTTTTCCTGAAATTTAAGAAAACAGAATTAAATTACAAAATTATTTCATTTCTTAGTATGTTTTTCAGTTTTACCTTACCAGCTTGCGATTATATATTCGATTTTTATTTTGTATTTTAAATATTCCAAAAATCTTTAAAAAATTGGTGGACATCGTTGATATTTGCATTTAAATAAAAAATATTTTCCAAGTAATACAATTAAATTGACACAGTTTGAGCAGTTCCTATTGTTGATAAAAATATTACAAAGTGAAATACTTTCATAAGACAATTTGAAATCAGTAGAAATGCTAAATTGAGTTTCTATATATGTCTCAATGTTGTTCCAAAAAATATGAACATTAGGACAATTCCAAAACAAATGCATATTTGTTTCAACAGACATTGAACATAAATCACAGAGACTAGATTATACAATGCCATATTTAAACAGATTTTCGTTGTTGGGAACAATATTCATCAGATATTTACACTGGAACGTTCTTAAGGAGGAATCGATTGTGGTATAAATATAATTAGTAAATATTGATTCCCAATGTAACTGTTTGTTAAAAATCATTTCCCATTTGTGTTCTTGTTTGTTTGTTTTTTTATATGTGTATTCTCTATTAACAGTTCGTTTGTAAATTTGCATATTTTTGTTGTCGGGGTAATTCTATTAATTAAGTAACTAGGTGGCACGTATGACATTGCTTCATTGTTCATTTTGTCTTTCCAGCATTTTGGTATACAACCAACTAACGTGTGGTATTTTAAGAAATCAGATCGGGGCAGATTATATAATTCTTGAAGCTCTGTGAAGGTATGAAAATGTTTGTTCCTATAGTTAAAGATGTGTTCTATTTGTGAAATACCTCGATCGAACCATGTTTTGTAAAAAAATGTTTTATTCACTAGTAAAATATTTGAATTGTTCCAGAGTATTTCTTTCTATATGATTTTCTTTCTGTTTTTCTTTATAGTTCGCGCGGCACCATGCTTTGAAGCATTCAGTTAAAAATTTCGATTTCAATTCCAAAGAGTCTACGTTTGATGATTTTAGGTTGCATTTAAAGATAAAGAGATGGCCATTATTTTCAAGCATGTCACTGTCCTTTTTTGCCCATTTTGTAGTTGGTTGATATAACATTCTTTTCACCCAGCTTGATTTTAGCGCGTCTATAACATTTTCGAGATCAATCATTTTGAGTCCCCCATTTTTGTAGTTTTGAACAATTTTGTTTCTCGCGATTTCATCTGGTTTATAATCGCACAAAAATTAAAACATTGAGGTCTTTATATCTTTTATAATTGCATTGTCTGGATTATTTAAAACTGTTAATAGATATATAAGTGTCGGGAAGGCGAATGTTTTTAGAATGTTATTTTCCCCATTAAACTTAGTTTCCATTTTTGCCATTTTGCGAGACAATTTTTAAACTCTTTAATTTTTGGTTTGATGTTATACTCCGTCATTTCGTCCGTGTTATTCAAAAATGTTATACCTTATGTTTTTGCACTTTCCGATGTCCGAAAAAAATTGTGTTTTTTACAGAAAATAATGTTCGAATATTTCATACGCCTTATGCGCAGAACAGTGCATTTATTTTTATTTAATCTTAGACCTGATATTTTTGAAAAATTGTCAAGGGTTGCAATAAGGGTCTCAAATGATAATCTGGATCCATCCAGAAGGAAGCATGCATCATCTGCGAAAAGCGTTTGTTTAATTTCTATATTGTTCACCCTTATACCTGAGATATTTTCATTTGTGTTTATTTCATTTGCCAATAATTCTATACAAATAATAAATATGTAAAGGGAAAGCGGGAAGCTTTGTCTTACACCTTTTTTATGTTAAAATATTCAGAAAAGTGGCCATTGTTTGTTATGCATGACTTAGCATCTTTGTAAAACAAATTAATCTAATTAATAATTGCGGAGTTAAAACCAAATTTAGCTAAACTGTTCCTCATGAAAGCATGATCCAGACTGTCGAATGCCTTATTAAAATCGGAGAAAAAAATGAGCCCATTTTCATTGTAAATATTCACTTTTTCTATAGCTTCTGACAGGCATCGTACATTTTCTCCTATATACCTTCCTTTCACAAAGCCAGTTTGATCGGTGCCTATAATGGTTGGTAGGTATTTTTAATTCTATTTGCAATTAATTTTGATGCTATTTATAATCACAGTTGAGTAGTGATATTGGTCTCCAATTATTTAAAGTTAATAGATCTTTGTCTCCTTTTGGAAGTAAAGTTATGATACTTTGTTTTTGAATTTCTGTTATGTTTTGTTATATCATAAGATTAATTTAGTGAATTTACTAGATATTTCTTTATATCTCTCCAAAATATTTTATAGAAATCCGCAGTTATACCATCGGAACCCGGACTTTTGTTGTTTTTCATATCTTTTAAGACTTCTCCACATTCTTATTCTGTAAGATGCTCTATATTATCCGAATAATTTATCCTACTACATTGTTGTTAAAATTTTTCGAATGGCTGCTCTCCTCGATATTATTATCTTTTTTATACAATTTTTTTTAAATCTTTTATATGGTGTATGATTTTCTCAGGATTTTCTTCTATTTTGTTTTCGTCAATTTTTTATTTGTTTTATTGTTTTCTTTTCAGAATAATTTTTTTTTCAAATTAGCGAAATATTTTGTATTTTTTTCGGCTCCCTCAATCCATTCAGCTTTACTCCTTAACATATAACCTTTCATTTTATTATTATTAAATTCATGTAATAATTGTTTTGCATTATTTAATTGTTCTTAAAGTTAATTATCGTTTGAATTTGATATTAACTGATGTTCGATGTTTATAATATTTTTAAGTAGCTCATTTTCTGTTTATTTTTAATTTTATTTTTATGCCTTGAATATTTGATGGTTTATTAAACGATTAATTGACACAACAATATAATTATTCTTGTCGGGCCTCCTACATATACACATTTTTAACGACTGAATAACTACCGATTGTCAGGTAAAAAAAATAGTTCCACTTCAAACTGTTTCTTTAAATACTTTCCTATTGAAAATATGAGAAGAAATAAAAAAAAACGAATCGAGAATGTGATATTTTTCTTAGTAAAAAAAATTTGCAGCATCAAAACAATAACTAAATTTTATTTACCATAAATAATGACAACTTTAATCTATGGCTTATAACAATAAAGCTACAACGATATACACATCCATTTTCTGTTCTTCCACCCCTTTGTCGAAATCCATTTTCTGTTCTTCCATCCCTATTATCGAACTGTATTTTAAAGCACACTATTTTTTGATAGCGTTTGTATCGAATGCTAACCACTCTGACCCAATACCCGATTTACGAAATCGTAATCCTGTCGTAGCGAATTATTGTATACCTATCGAAGTTAACAATTATTAATGACAAACACACAATCCAAAATACGTTTATGATTCGTTCGATGCTTAAGACATATTAAAAAAAATACTGTTAAAACCACCACGGCAAAATTGTTGTCCCAAAAATCCTAAGAGAAACTAGATAGTACAGTATGTTTCGTCTGAAAAATGATGTCACACTAGATACGTCATAAATTGCGTAATCAATTAAATGAATATGATAAAGTTACGGAAAGCTGGTTCGGTGATATATTTTAAAGAAGAAAAAGGATAATGTATAATATAACGATAACATTCATGATGCGTCCCAATAAGGTATTTGATATTTCTATTAATCGAAAAAAGTAGCCCGTCAACGGAGAGCGACTGACGGATATTCGAGGTCACGTCGTCAACAACCCTAACATCTTTTGGGTTATTAGGTTACCTGGTTATCAGGCTGATTTACAGGCATGTGACAGGATAACTAGAGAATAATAGGTTGGTGACGTGGTTGGAGAATGGTTATCTGGCAAGTCGGAGGAATTTTTCGGGGGATAAGATCCTTCGGCTTGCCAGATAACCATTCTCCATCCACGTCACCAACCTATTATTTTATTTATCATGTCACATTAACAACATTCGTTGAAATGTTTCTAAAATATCTAGTTTTCGAGTATTTTGTGTTTAAATATGTAATATGGGAAAAACCACCCGCGAACAAAAACATTGTGACGTCACGTCATGCAAAGCGCTTAGGCTAGCTTCCATCTTGTTAAACAACACAGAAATCGAGTTACTCGTTATAAATTCAATACATAAAGACGAAATTATGCTGTTTAAATAATAATGTTTAAACAAACAGTATTTTTCATTTAGTTGGTATTTTATTAATAGAAAGACGTATATTTTATTAATAGAAAATAGTAAAGGCATGCGCATGCGCGGACAGCGGCTGACGGATATTCGAGGTCACGTGGTCAACTAGCCAAATATATTTTGGGTTATTAGGTTACCTAGTTATCAGGCTGATTTAAAGGCATGTGACATGATAAATAGAATAATATGTTGGTGACGTGGATGGAGAATGTTAATCTGGCTCGGCGGATAATTATCCTGTCACATGCCTTTAAATCAGCTTGATAACCAGGTAATCTAATAACCCAAAAGTTATTGGGCTAGTTGACTAGGTAACCTAGTTTATCATACCACCGCATTGATATCTGCCTGATATAACGTTACCTGATATATTGTTTTATATCATGGTCAATAGGAAGTTTTTATATTAGTCATGTGTGGAGGATTGTCATCTTATTCGGAATCAACTATAAAGTAATCATTTTAGTAAAATCCAATCAGATTCAACAAAACAAACAATTCGATACCAAGATGTAGCTCTAATATATTTTAAACACAAAATGGAACACAAACAGCAAACAAAACATTTTTTACCAATATTAAGCGCGCGTGCTCATGACGTCATTATTAACACGTCGAACGACACAAGTCATATTCTTTCCCGCAAAAACTGCAGTTTTTTAGCGATTTTTTCATTATTGTTTTAAAATCGGGGACGTAGCTCTAGGTATGATAAACAGAAAAACAGTTTATTCTCTGATCTTTTTGTAATATATCAGGATCGGCACGAATAAAATGACGGCTCGGCAAGCCTCGCCGTTATATTATTCTAAGCCTTGCCTGATATAAAGAGAGTATATCTTCGGCTCACCCAATAAATTCCACCGACTTGCCAGATAACCATTCTCCATCACGTCACCAACCTATTAATCTCTATATATACCACCAAACAACGGTGTGAAAATACGACCTTATTATCGGCGGTTATCATACGGCCGGGGATAGTTCATTTCAATAACAAATAACTAGACATATGTTCTATTTTCTGTGCTTGAGATAACACATGTTGGATTACACTTAATAGCGTTGCGTGATGTCTAGTTTTCAGATAATGCATTTGAAAATTTCGATTGATTCATCGATTAGGAAAATAACCCAAAACAACCTTACTTTCAGAAGATCTAAAGGTAGATTGAACTTAACTAATGAAATCTATGATCGATACTTATTTTGAATTAATTTTAGCCTTGAACCAAATAAGTTTAACCCCTGCATAGACATAAGGTACCAACTAAAATGTCAACTGGTAAAACCGGTTTAAAACCACACATTTTTTTACATTGTCCGTCCCATGGCGGTAACTCAGTTTTGTAAATGTTTTTACGTGTGTTATGAACATGTCTTTGTAACTCTGTTGCTCTGGTATCTTTCCTACCATTGAGTAATTTTATGGTAATTAAATTGAAAGCGTTTTAATTCCCTTTTATTATTGTTTAATTTGAGTTACAATGCTATGAGGTTAAAATTTATTTACACTTAAATGTATCATGAATATTGCTGGGCTAAGTGTGAGGTTGAGCGCTCTAAAACCGGTTTAAACCCCCAATGCTTTGCATTGACCGTTCCAAGGCGGTGACCCCAGCTTTATTCTTATAAGTGTTTATGTTGTTTTGTGTTGTGCTGTTTTGTGCTGTTTTGTACTGTTTGGGCAATTGGTCACTTGCCTTAAATAAAGGACCAACTAATTGTATAATAGGAATTCAATACTGCTCCAGCAGCTGGAGTTTCACTTCTTTATATTGTCAAGTGCATTAGTTTTGTGTTTCATTGTGTGACAATTGGTTAATTGCAAAAAATAAAGGACCTCATTGTATGATAAGAGTTGGTTCATTGCAATAAATCAATGACCTCATTGTATGATAAGAGTTGGTTCATTGCAATAAATAAAGGACCTCATTGTATGATAAGAGTTGTTACTCCTTCTGGTGCATCTGAAGTGTCACTTTATGTGAATTAGTTTACGCACAAATGACTACAATACGTTCATAATTGAACTTGAAGTGAAACAGTTTTAATTTGTTTTAATCAAGTATTAACACGTGATTAAGTCTAATTTGTGAAAAATAACTTTCCTATTCGAATAAAATAACTCGAGCATAGAACAATTGTTCTAGCAAAACAAACGACTTAACAATTTAAACTTTTTATACGAAAACTTGTTTAATTAACACAGAAATGGTCATTTGGTTAGTAAATTTTACTCGAGATAAAACAGTAAGGACCTCTTCTTATTGCGTTTTGTTGTTTCTTCTTTTCAATAAATGATCTTTCTAATCAATGATAACAAAAATTACCATATGCTCAGCAGATGCTAATTTATAACATGTGATTCCTCGATCGAATCTCGGTATCTGCTCCACAATTATTTTCGTTTGGTTCGACAAGCAGTAGTTTCTTTACATAAGGCAATGAAAACACATCGACACATTATATGTATCGCCAATGTGTAAGGCAAACATTTGCATATTTTGTGTTTGAATGGTAACACATTATAAAGAGAATCTAAATTACAAATTAACGCTGCTATATTTCATAAAACAATTGTATCTCCTGTTAAATAATGATACTTTATGATTTATGACGGTTTTTAATTTTTAAGGGATTTAAAATGGGTCAGCTTGGTTTGTACCTACAGCTTCGGTGTCAATACCCCCCTCCGAAACGACTATCCCCCCCCCCCCCCCAAGAAATAAGTAAAATATATAAAATTATATATATATCAATGAATATACTACACTTATACAACAATATATATTTGTACTTACCTTTATTGAAAATTCATTGGAATAAAACCATTATCACAATAATAGAACCGAATTGTTTTGTGGCCGTTTTGACCTTGGCAATAAGGTGTTTTTAAAATTCAAGCGTTCATTGACGTTTCGATGATTAGCTTTGGTGTTTTAACATTTATATCATTTGTTGCATCAATTCATTTATAAAATGAATAGAACAAAGTCATACAAATCAAGAAGTCGATCCAGATCAAGGGAAAAACACAGAAAACGAAAATATGATCGAGAACGAAGGTATGGACTAACACCTATCTGGAGCGTGTAATACATTCGCATTTTCCGGATAGATGTTTTCGGATTGTTTGCATTAATTTATTCCCAAGTAAATAAAATTTAGAGAAATTAAATATGAAAGATTCAGATGACAGTGAATACAAACTTTTATAGAGAAAAATGATAATATTACAAAAGTAATACAAATTGTGTTATTTAATTTTGTATCGCCTATTTCTTCTTGAATGCTCGAGCTGTTATGAGTATAGACCAGTTGAATTGTTTACATTCAGGATTTTCCGTGCATGTGCACTGACTGGTTGGCAAAAACACTGGTTACAGTAACGTAAAACATGTATAAAGGGCTTTTGTTTAGTCAATAAATTGGTAATAAAACCGAAATAAACATTAAAACTCTTAAAACAGAGTGCAAATATATCATATTTAGTACCAAATAAATGTATATTCACAAATAAAATTTCCTCTTCATAAAAATACAAAGTAGTTATAAGCATAGAGTAAATGTGATTGGAAGACTATACTGACAATTCCACAAAACAAAACAATAAATTAGCCGTATTCTTTCTGATAGTAAGACTTAAATAAATTATATGTAAACAATAATTAAAATTATATTAATTGTATTATAATTATAAGTGGTGTGGATAGTGTTATTTTTATCAGCGATCAATAGTATCAGAGATGCATTAATCAATTATAAAACAAAGCCCTAAAAAGCGGAATACATTACAATTTCTGAATATTGTGGTAATTTTATTTTACATTTAATGAATTTTCAGTTACATTGAATGACAATATTAAAACAATTTTGCATACAAACGGAAACCCCCTGCATATTATGCAAATTGAACTGTCTTTGCATGTATCTTGAAATCTCTTTACTAGTAATAAGGAGTGATAAAAATCTAGCGTTTTATGACAAAAGCATATATGTAATTTATTTAACGCAATTATTTTTCACCCTATTGTGATTGCTTGTGTTCATGATGGTGTTTCGTACAGTAATTTACAATCTTTACAAGTAATAGCAAAGTTTACTTTTAACGGTACATGTAAATACCTTAATTGCGTAGCAGTAAAATTGCACAATATTTTGAATGTATAGATATTAAACAATGTATTATTATGATTAAACTGGCTAATATATATATACACTAGTTCCTGTTAATCCCTTTCCGACAAATGACTTCTTTTTCTTTAATGTTAAAATATTTTATTGAAGCAACTGTTCAGTATTTTAGCTTTTAAATTTTGCTTAAATGACTGCTCAATATGCCAAGAGCTGACATTGAGGTATCGTAACTTGTGTTTAAATGACCAGACACTGATCTGCCACATGTGGTTTATGCAGGGACCCACGTATAGGTCCCTGGGTTTATGACACCATGTTTTCTTTGTAATTGTTTGGACAGTATCCGATCATAACGAGATAATCGGTTTGTGATGAACAAAGGTGCAATTAAACACCGGGATATAAATGCTGCAACAAAGATTGTCAAAATTAGTGTGAACAATTAAATAAAACAATTACATTAATCAAGAGAATTTAATTAATGTGTAACAAAGTTAGTTTTTTATACATTTTATGGGTCTTTGTTTTTTTCAGACATATAAAGGTTCAAATCAGTTACCCTATGTTGCATACATAAAATTGACCTATTGGTTGTTTGTTATCATCCTTATTTGTTTTCGTTCATTAAATTAAATTTATTCTGAAAGAATTTCAATTTCTGAGAATGTTTAATCTAAAAATGGTCGCGAAGAAGTGCCAAGTAGAGAGATTTTTGTGGTTACCACATATCGAGCTCTTAGATTGTGTTCCACTCCCGAGTTGGTTGTTAGTAAAAACAAATAATAACAACAATATAATCGTTCCAATGATGCATTTCCTTGCATGCTAATGTTTTATTTAGACATAATTAGTAAAATTATATTTGATATTGTGCATAATTATCCCTAAAAAAGGATGATTTTGTCAACATTCTCTATATGCGCTTATATGAATTCTACCTCTTTTTGCCAACCAGTGGGCTGAGTCTAAACTTTGCAGGTGCGCGTGACGTCACTCGTCAACTGGTCTATACTCAAACCCAATTTAGTCCACAGGAGTTTGAAATTCTATCCATAAAGCTAATCTAATGGCCAAATAATAAAAAATATACCCCTATATAGTATAAAGACTACAGGAATGAAACGCAGCAGACCCCGGACCCGCCCATTTTCCAGTAAACAAGGGAAATTACTGGAAAAACAGGGTACCTTACATCGACCCATGGTATAATAATCAAAAGGCCAGTAAAAGAAACTACAAACACTGCTTACCGTGAACTACCTTCCTCTTAATTCACAATTTTTCAACACTTTCCGCTCATTGTCGGATCCATTGCATGTTGTTGTTTTTTTTAGGCTAGATTGCACTCTACCATTACACAGTTGGAAGTCAGTAGTACATCAACATCGATAAATTCCGAGAATTATTCCAAATGTGAATAATTTTGCATGGTCTCTAAAATAGTCGGACATAACGATTTTTTTGTTTTGTTGCACTCATGTCACAAATATTCCATGATGGGGGGCAATAAAAAGCAATTAGGATGCTCAGCAAAAATGAGTCGCCAAGGCTCGCGCTTCCGGCGTTCTAAGCCTCGCAACATAAACTTCTCTGTATTCAACGCTAACCTAGTATTCTCTATTAGTTGAATGTAGGTATTCATATTTATGCAATTAGAGTCTGTCATTTTTCCAGCCTAAAAATTTCTCCTTCATTTATATGGGCCGTACTCTGTGAAAAGGGGGTTTAATGCATGTGTGTTAAGTGTTGTCCCAGATTAGCCTGTGCAGTTCGCACAGGCTTATCAGGGATGAAACTTCCAGCGTTTATGATATTTTTCATTTTAAGAAACTCTTCTTAGCAAAAATCCAGTTTAGGCAGAAAGTGTCGTTCCTGATTAGCCTATGCAGACTGCACATGCTAATCTGGGACCACACTTTACACACATGTAATTTGCATTAAACCCCTTTTTCTCAGAGCATGGCCCATATAATTATAATAAGACTTTACAATAGAAGTACTGTATATTTCAATAGATATACATGTATCTAGGAAGGATGATAATAAATTAAGGAAACTAATGGAAACAAATATTTGTTCTTAAAACAAGGATTTCAATAGCTTTTGAAAACTAGGAGTCAAATGACCCCATGGTTGAAATTTTAAGGGGTCAAATGAAATTTTCAGGGGTCAAAACACTGAAGTCTAGAAATTTTGTTCCTGGATATTTGTTGATTGCTCTGCAAGTGTTTCTTTGGATAACTTGCTTGCTTAAGATTAACTAAAAAAACTCCCTTTAACAATAATCTACAATTTTATTTTCCCAGTTCTGACAGCTCAGAAGAAAGAGACCGTAACAAAAGGAAGAAAAAGAAATCGAAAAAGGCATCGTCCAGGTCTCGATCACCACATGACCGTGACAAAAGGAAACATCGTCGGGACTCCAACAGTGGCAATGAGTCTGACCCCAGGTCAAGGTCACATAAGAGCAAGAAGCATCGTGGCAGCGATAGTTCAGACTCCGATGCATCAGATGGAGAGGGTTTAAGAGGTGGCAGCGTGTTGTCACGGCTCAGTGCAGAACAGATGGAGAAGTTAAAGGAGGAGGCTAGGTATTCAGGGGTTTTGATCTGATTTTGGGGAAAGGGCCTGGCCTTTTTTGAGGGGAAAAAGGTTGCGCGAAATGCTGGATTTTGGGGGGGAAAAATCATGCGAAACGCTGGATTTTGGGGAAAATAAGGAAAGCATTAAATAATCAATTTAACATATTTTAATTATGCAATATGTCCTATTTTCTACACTGGATCAGGTTAAGTTATGTATTTAAATTTTAAAAATATTTTTTTTTGGGGGGGTGGGGGGAATGAAATCTGAGGGGAAATTTACCTGCTGAGGGGAAAAAAAATCCGAGGGGAAACGGCCATTTTTTGGAGGGTCACAAAGAAGCAAAAAAAAACTGGTATTGTTAAAGAGCCTCGCTCTGGGTAAATGGGGCTTAATGCATGTGCGTAAAGGGTTGTCCCAGACTGACCACTTTTGTTAGCCATGAGGACAGAGCTTTAAAATAACTTACCTTTTTTTTAAGTCATGGGGACCGGGCATTTTGTATGTAAAACTTGTTTCCCTACCTCAGAAGTCACGCTTAGAGGTTTAGGGTCTATAAAACAGGTTGTTCAGGGCCTGTATTCACCAAACAATTCTTAGACTTAAGTCTAAGAATAAAGAAAATTCTTTAAATTAAAATATTCAAGAATTTCATTATTTTTGAGTCAACCTCTGCAGTAAACATCTCTATCTATATTATTCTTCATATTGAACATTTTGTTAATGACAATCACCAGTGCAGGCCTGTATATATTCTAGTGTTTTTCCCAGGAGGGCAAAGGGGCATGGCGAATTACTTTCAAAAAGGGCATTTTAGCGCGCAGTTTATGCAAAAAAGGGCAAAATGTTACCTGAATACCTGAATTACGGAGAAACATGTAATCGCATCAGAAGCATTTGTGGAAAAAATAACATATTAACAAGCACATTTAATGGTAATAGATGTATTTAACTTACTTTGATTTATATTAATATATTTACCTTGCAATGTACATTTAAGTTCCATGCTGTTTCAATAAACTGTACAGCACGACAAACATAATAAATAACACTATATGCATATGAATCTGATTATACACAGATCCACTAACATATAAATGAAACTATGTTTGTCTTATCCCATTTTCTAATAATAATCTCGACAGATGTTTAAAATAACATTGCGAGTAAATTGATCGCTAACAATATGCAAACACTCGTTTCCGTGACAAACATCCACCGAGTAGATTACAAATAAATAAATAATGTTGTTGCTATCTAAAACATTTTTATGCATCGTTGATTATCACAGACATTTCATTAATTCCTTCTTAATGTATAATCTCCATCGTTAATTCGATCGTTTACGACGTTATTTGCCATTTTTGCCGAGTCACAATTTAATTCTGTATAGTCCGCCATGTTGATAAAATGTCAATGATGTAAGCGACAGGTGCGCATAGCAACGTTAAATCGTATACGCGATTCGCATTTTGTTAAATTAGTATAAGTCTCAGTAATTATTTCAATAATTAGATCTAATTATCTTAAAGACGAAAACGATAAAGAATAAATTTGTTTGTGATGTTAAATGTAATTATGCGTAAAAATATATGTTTTGATATAACTGAATAATGCATGCAATGCACAATTGCCACGAGAATAACATTGAGTTTTTCATCAAAAGTCTCCAAAGATTACATAGCCTCCGGCATAATCGATTGATACTGACACGGGATTATTCACGCATGACTAATTCACAGCTTTGGAGCAGTCAGTAAGACCTACCTATAAATCGAGCACTGTTATAGATTAAATCTGCTCAATTAATATAGTCGATTAGACGTTGACGTCTCTCGAGTAAATCAAGCACAGTCGGAGCGTCACAGACAATCAAGGAAGCTGATTTTTCGGACCAAGTTAGATCGTAAGGCAATAAAGATGTTATCGATAAGGGCGCGTGGCGAATTTTGCCTTTGAAAAAAAGGGCGCGTGGCGAAATTTGCCTTTGAAAAGGGCAGCGTGGCGATCCGGGAGAACGGCGTGGCTTTTCGCCACGCTAAAATGGCCTGGGAAAAACACTATATTCAAACACTGAACACATTTTTCTTGGTTCTAAGTCTATTCTTTATTCTTAAGTCTAAGAATCGGTTGGTGAATACGGGCCCTGGCTGTTGCTTCATTCATCATTCAATTTCAAGTCCACTTATCACAAATGACTACAGTAATTGAGGAGACGAAGTGTCTTGTGTATAATTAAGTGTTAGAGATTTAGTGTTAGAGATTAATTTTAGCCACTCTTGTTCTTAAATAATTATAGAAGACAAAGGAGTGATATCAGACATCTAGAAACAAACCAAAACTGATTTGGACCATGTATGTAATAATATTTTACTTGAGTTTATTTTGACTCTGTTATGTATTCAATACCAGTTTATGAAGGGTGTGTTTGTTTGTTGGTTTATTGTTTATTGGTTAATTATTCTTTTTATACAATTAACAGGTTGCGAAAAAGCTACATAAAGGCAGTAGAAACCCCTGAAGAAAAAAGAGCAAGGCGCCTTGCCAAAAAGGTATTGGATTTTTTTCTGGAACTGCACATGTTTATAAGGAATATTTTTCTAGTTACATACTTTGATATCCCCTTTATCATATAATCATATATGTTTTACATGATATTGTTTTTAAAAAAAAAATCAGTGTAATTGAATAAAGCAAATTGTGAACCCACTCTTTGTGGAAACTCAGACGTTGCAATTTTTTAAGTATCTGCATTTCATTAAAGCAAGACAGTATAATAGTACAATAGAATAAAAGTATGTATTGTTTAACATTTGTTTCTGTTTAATCCATACCAGGAGGCAAAGGAGAGAAAAAGACGAGAAAAGATGGGCTGGGATCAAGAGTACATGGTAATATTACTGGCATATTGCATTTACCATGGTATCAATACTGGCATATTGCATTTACCATGGTATCAATACTGGCATATTGCATTTACCATGGTAATATTACTGGCATATTGCATTTACCATGGTAATATTACTGGCATATTGCATTTACCATGGTATTTATACTGGCATATTGCATTTACCATGGTAATATTACTGGCATACTGCATTTACCTTGGTGAAAATACTTGTCACTTGCCTTAAACATTGTAAGAAAACTGGCCTGTTGCATTTTCCATGGTAAAAATACTTGTTAATTGCATTTAAAATGGTAAGAATACTGGCACATTGCACTTGCCATAAAATATTCCCCCGAATGTTCAGGGTTACACAAACGTGGACAACCCATTTGGGGACGAACACCTTACAGATACATTTGTGTGGACGAAGAAAATCTCAAAGGAAGGAAATGAAGAGCTCGATAAAAACCAGATACACATGATGACCAAGAAAAAAATGGAGGAAAACAGGGTACGTAGCTAAGAAAGATCCCTCACAATGGAGAAAAATAGGGTATGTAGTTAAGAAGGGTCCCTCTCAATGGATAAAAATAGGGTATGTAGTTTAATGGGGACCATTGCAATGGAAACAGGTTATATAGAGTAGTGTGGCCCTTTAAATGGTGGAAAACAGGGTGTGAAGTTCATTGGGGCAACTTCAAATGATGGAAAGAGGGTGCATAGTTTGAAAACTCACTAGAGTGAACAGCTCAGATTTAAGGCAGTTTTTTCAGGATAGGGCCCTTAGCACTTATTTTGGTCAATATAACGTAGAGATATAATCCTATGTTCTGGGTTCTTTAATCTTTGGTTTTATGACACAGGGGTAAACTCTTATTGCTGTGCATGTAAATTTTCACAAAAAATGTAAGAAACCTACACAATAACCTCTTTATTTCTCTGCAGGTGGAGTTGGAAAAGGTCAAGAAACGCCGTCTGGAGCGTGAACGTGAAAGAGAGGAACGGGAAAATGAAAGGGTACCAAAATGAATGCATAAAAATATGTAGAGGATGTTTGTGGTCACAGAATCTTATTTTTTCAGAGTTTATTTCTATGGGCTTATTTGATAAAATCAATAATCTACCAAAATCTTTAAATTTATTAAGAATTATCAATTATTTCATTTTTTTCATTTATTGAGACATGGAATTTCACATTTAACACCACTTATACTTCTCTATAAGCCTAAGGAATGTATAACATAATTGAAGGATGTTTAATATTGTTCTGGGTGTTGAAAATATGACAAGACAATTATTCACACTTTTGGAGTGCATGGAGTACACTTTTTTGAGTGCAAGTTTAGAATTATTTAGAGTACACAATTTGTAATTTCCACACTTTGATATTTTTACCTATAATCTATACATGTACCTCCATACACAGCCTTATTTGTTTTCTTTCAGGAAATGTTGCAGAGGGACAAGGAGGCTGAGTATTACCGGGAATGGGAGAAATCTGAGGATACGGTATGTACCGGTAGTGGGAGAAATCTGAGGATACGGTATGTACTAGGAGTGGGAGAAATTTTAGGTTAGGGTATGTACTAAGAGTGGAAAAATCTGAGGATGACATGTACTGGGAGTGGGAGAAATCTGATGATAAGTTATGTACCAGGAGTGAGAGAAATCTGAGGATACAGTATGAACCAGGAGGGGGAGAAATCTGACAATACGGTATGAACTAGGAGTGGGAGAAATTTGAGGATACAGTATGGACCGGGAGTGGGAGAAATCTGATGATAAGTTATGCACCAGGAGTGGGTGTAATCCAATGATACTGTATGTACCTGGAGCGGGAGAAATCTTAGCTAAAAGTATATACTGTGAGTGTAGAAAATCTGAAAATACTTTATGTACCAGGAGTTTGAGAAATCTGATGATATGGTATGTACCAGAAGTGGGAGAAATCGGAGGATACAGTTTATACTGGGAGTGGTAGAAATCTGAGGATACAGTATATACTGGGAGTGGGAGAAATCTTAGGATACAATATGTACCAGGAGTGGAAGAAATCTGAGGATATTGTATGTACCAGGAGTGGCAGAAATCTGATGATAAGGTATGTACCAGAAGTGGGAGAAACAGAGGATATGGTATGTATCAGGAGTGGCAGAAATCTGAGGATATGGTATGTACCAGGAGTGGGAGAAATCTGAGGATACCATATGTTCCAGGAGTGGGAGAAATCTGAGGATACAGTATGAACCAGGAGTGGGAGAAAACTGAGGATACAGTATGTACCAGGATGGGGGGAAATCTGATGATAAGGTATGTACCAGAAGTGGGAGAAAACTGAGGTTACAGTATGTACCAGGAGTGAGGGAAATCTGAGGATACAGTATGTTTTTGGAGTTGGAGACATCTGAGGATATGGTATGTACCAGGAGTGGGAGAAATCTGAGGATATGGTATGTACCAGGAGTTGAAGAAATGTGATGATACGGTATGTACCAGGAGTGGGAGAAATCTGAGGATAATGTATGTACCAGAAGTGGGAGAAATCTGAGGATATGGTATGCTAATGACCAAAAACCCTGTTTCGGGATTGGGCACTTTTGATGGGGAAAAACTGTGTGGTATTGAGGTAAATGGGAAATCGATGTTGTTGTTTTTGCAAACAAATAATTTCACATTCAAAATAAAAATGTTTTTAACGTTATATTTACTTAAAAAACCTTATAGATTTTAATAGGGAATTCAACTATTTAAAAAATGTTTTAATTCATTTATTTATTTATGAAAATCTTCAATTTGGAAGTTAAGGTAGTTATTTGGGGAGAAATATACATGTAACTTTTAAGATTGGAAAAGGGGCCAAATTTAGGCCACAATTATTTTATAAAAAAACTACAGCTAAAGCAAATATTCTTCTGTGCAACATTTCTATGCATAGTTGTTAACAGTTAGCCTATAAAAATTCTTTGATCATTTAACATATCCAAGCATATATGACTTTAGTTTAAAAAAAGAACAGGTGGTGTTGAGTTTACATTGTCTTTCCCCAGTTCCACCTTCAACAAGCTAAGATGCGCTCAGAGATTCGTATCCAGGACGGGCGGGCGAAGCCTATCGACCTGCTTGCCAAGTACATCAGTGCGGAGGACGATGAGCTTGCTGTGGAGATGCATGAGCCCTACACCTATCTATATGTAAGAATTTATTAGAAATTCATTATCTGGAGATTGTGCTTAATGCATTTCGTCCCAGATTAGCCTGTGCAGTCAGCTTTCTGCCTGGAACTGATTTTTGTTTAGAAGAGTCTTAGAGACTAACTTTAAATGTAAAATGCCATTAAGACAGAAAGTTTTGTCCCTGATTAGCATGTGTGTACTGCACCGGCTGATTTGGAAGAACTCTTTACCCACATATTTTTAAAGGACTTTGGTGAAACGACTTTGATGAAACGACTTTGACAAAATGACTTTGATGAAATGACTTTCATGAAACGACTTTGATCAAGCTTGATAGGCAGCATCCTTATAGGATGTACATGCCCATCCTTGTCAGGTTTCCATTCCAAATTTGATGATATTTGATAAGCAACATCCCTATAGGGTGGACATGCGCATCCTTATGTCAGATGATTCTGCTATGATGATTTTTCATGGAGTGCTTGCTCTTTGATTATTAATATGTGATTTTTCATGTCTACATGAAATCTCAGGAAAAAATGGTCAAAATTTTATTAAACTTTATATGCACTTTCCTTAAACAATGGACATGGGCTCATAGTCTCAGGTCATTCAGTTCCGTTTTTTTTTATGCCCCCATTTCGAAGAAAAGGGGGTATATAGTTTTTGCACTGTCTGTCGGTCGGTCGGTCGGTCAGTCGGTCGGTCAGTCGGTCGGTCGGTCGGTCGGTCACACTTCATGTCTGCTCTCTAATTCAAATAGTTTTCATCCGATCTTTACCAAACTTGGTCAGAAGTTGTATCCAGACAATATCTAGGTCAAGTTCGAATATGGGTCATGCCGGGTAAAAAACTAGGTCACGGGGTCACTTAGTGCATTTCAAGGATTTAGCATGGTGTCCGCTCTCTAATTGAAGTAGTTTTCATCTGATCTTTACTAAACTTGGTCAGAAGTTGTATCAAGACATTATCTAGGTCAAGTTCGAATATGGGTCATGCCGGGTCAAAAACTAGGTCACTGGGTCACTTAGTGCATTTCAAGGATTAAGCATGTTGTTTGCTCTCTAGTTTATGTGGCTTTCTGATTTATTTTGATATTCTAAGACATTTTTATGCCCCCGAAGGAGGGCATATAGTGATCGGACTGTCCGTTTGTCTGTCCGTCCGTCTGTCCGTCAGCCTTTGCGTTAAGATTTCGAAAAATGCTCATAACTTCTATGTCACTTCAGATAGCAATTTCATATTTGGCATGCTTGTGTACATGGACAAGGCCTTTCCATACGCACACAAATTTTGACCCCTGTGACCTTGACCTTGAACTTAGGGTCTGCGTTTAGGTTCAAAATCTGCGTTTAGGATTTGAAAAAAGCTAATAACTTCTACCAAGCGTTTACACAGTTATACTTTTATGTAGTGACAAAGTTACAGTTGGGGGCATCCGTGTCCTGTGGACACATTTCTTGTTTTAGGTTGTAATTGCCTTTTAACAATAATTCCTTTCCACATTTTGTATTGGACTATAATTATCCAAAATTGTTTAATATGTCATATGCAGTATCCTTATTAGCTGAACATATGTTTATTTGCCGGTTGTCCTGCTCCAATACTTTTTTAGGCAGTCAATGCCTATTGATTGCAGGATTACTGTCAGATCAAAGGATTTAACGATAGGAATTTTATGAAATATTTTATGCAGTATCCCTACAGGGTGGTGTTTCGCATGTTGCCATGTTGTTCCGCTCCAGTGCTTTTCCAGAGACTTGTTGCCCTTAAACAATAATTCATTTCCAAACAACCCATATACAAAGCATCCGATAGTTTCACTGATAATCTTGTTTTTCCTTATCTTAGGAGTGTGTGTATATAAATTCATGTATATGGGTGGGCATGAAACCTGCACTGCAGACACTTGCAATTTTATTTCTATTGCTGAGATTGACCTACATAAGTCCATACCTTGTTATGGACAACATGTATTTCCTTTTCAGGTTTTGACCTCTACCGAGGTGAATTTGAAAATAGCAATGTATGTTTCATTTTTAGTGTATGACCTCAACTGAGGTTACTTCAGAGGACAATACTTGCGTCTTTTTCACAGTTCATACTTTAAAGAGGGCAACATGTATTACCGTTTCTCATTTTGACCTCCAATGGGAATTCTTTAGAAAGGGCAACAATTTTTACCGTTTCTTGGTTTGACATCCAATGGGAATTCTTTAGAAAGGGCAACATTTATTACCGTTTCTAGGTTTGACCTCCAATGGGAATTTTTTAGAGAGAGCAACATTTATTACCTTTTCTCAGTTCAGTCTACTGAGGATACTTAAATAACATTTATATATTTCCTTGCAGGGTTTGACCTCTGCTGAGGGTACTGAAATGGACAATATGTATTTGCCTTGCACTGTTTGACCTACTTTTAGGATAGTCTTGATACACTTTTTTTTGCTCTGCAGGGTTTGACCTCTACTGACCTCGAGGATTTGCTGGAGGACATCAAGGTGTATCTGGAGCTGGAGCAGGGAAAGAACACGGAGTACTGGCGGGACATCGTCACGGTAACGGAGGATGAGCTGCAGAAACTGAGGAAGCTGGAGAACACTAGAGGTTAGTTATGAGGACCTAATCTGCAATCAGCTAAGTTGGCTACAAATAAGCACATTTGCAAAAGAAGAAAAGTGAAGAAAATTGTATTTTGCCAAAGCTCTGTTATGGTTTGAGGTCATCAAGCAGATACAATTTGAGGAATTTTTATGTTTTGTAGTAAATTTATCTGAAGAAAATATAGATCCAGGAGGAGCCTTGAGTAAATGTGTATTTGGGGATTGAAAATCTACAATGCTTAATTTTGAATAAATTCAAATAATTCAGGTCATTAAGCTGATTTATAAACTTGAAATCTATATTTTATAGATATGATCATGAGGCAGAATATTCATTGTTTAGTAAAAAGGAAATAGCCTACCTAAGGTATCAGTCAGTGGGTATTTTTGGTCTTTAATTGTATTTTTCATTTAAAAGAAGTTTTTTATGCCCCCTGTAGGGTGGCATATAGCAGTTGAACTGTCCGTCAGTGTGTCAGTATGTGTTTGTCAGTCTGTCCGTCCGTCCCAAAACTTTAATGGCCATAACTTTTTCAATATTGAAGATAGCAACTTGATATTTGGCATGCATGTGCATCTCACGGAGCTGCACATTTTGAGTGGTGAAAGGTGAAGGTCAAGGTCATCCTGCAAGGTCAAATGTCTAATATATGGCGTCTGTCCGTCCGTCCAAAAACTTTAACATTGGCCATAACTTTTGCACAATTGAAGATAGCAACTTGATATTTGGCATGCATGTGTATCTCATAGAGCTGAACATTTTGAGTGGTGAAAGGTGAAGGTCAAGGTCATCCTTCAAGGTCAAATGTCTAATATATGGCGTCTGTCCGTCCGTCCAAAAACTTTAACATTGGCCATAACTTTTGCACTATTGAAGATAGCAACTTGATATTTGGCGTGCATGTGTATCTCATGGAGCTGAACATTTTGAGTGGTGAAAGGTGAAGGTCACGGTCATCCTTTAAGGTCAAATGTCTAATATATGGCGTCTGTCCGTCCGTCCAAAAACTTTAACATTGGCCATAACTTTTGCACTATTGAAGATAGCAACTTGATATTTGGCATGCATGTGTATCTGAAAGGTGAAGGTCAAGGTCATCCTTCAATCAAGGTCAAATGTCAAATATATGGCGTCTGTCCATCCAAAAACTTTAACATTTGCCATAACTTTTTTAATATTGAAGATAGCAACTTGATATTTGGTATGCATGTGCATCTCACAGAGCCGCACATTTTGAGTAGTGAAAGGTGAAGGTGAAGGTCATCCTTCAAGGTCAAATGTCAAATATATGGCGTCTGTCTGTCTGAAAACTTTAACATTGGCAATTACTTTTTCAAAATTGAAGATAGCAATTTGATATTTGGCATGCATGTGTATCTCATGAAGCTGCACATTTTGAGTGGTGGAAGTTCAAGGTCAAGGTCATCCTTCAAGGTCAAAGGTTGAAAAAAATAATTCAAAGCTGCATTCTCATGAAGCTGCACATTTTCAGTGGTGGAAGTTCAAGGTCAAGGTCATCCTTCAAGGTCAAAGGTAAAAAAAATAATTCAAAGCGGCGCAATAGGGGGCATTGTGTTTCTGACGAACACATCTCTTGTTTCTGAAATATACTATAGACAGAAAGTGTTGTACCTGATTAGCCTTTGTGGATTGCACAGGCAAATCATATGCCCTGAACTCCCAGAGTGCAGCCCATTTGTGTGTGTTTTGTCATGGTAGATTACCGAGACCTTCGTGAGGGTGTGAATGCAGCAGTGACTGACGAAGTGGTGGCCGTGTTTAAGGGGAAGACGACCAAACAGCTGCTGTTGCTGGAGGAGCAGATGAGGAAGAAATTGGCGGGAGGAGAAGGGGTGGATGTAGGTAGGTGATCATTCAATGGGAACCAAGGGTTGTTAAATAATGTATATTGATTGGGGGATGAAATGGCAATGGATTTATGTACAGTATTTGTTCAGCACTTAGGGAATGGGGCCCTTTGGATTGGGAAATATCACATGGTTTTGACTAACATTGTGAAATTACGTAGTGATGTTTTTTGCTCGCATATACAATAAATTGACAATACAAGTGTTACAAAAAGCTGGATATGGATATAAACTGTATATTTTTATTCTATATCCAATAAATTTATCTAATGGCCATTCTTCATATGTACCACGTGACCGTCCGATATATTCCGGTATTGGATCCAAAAAGTCTGTATTTTTTCCATATTGGACAGTTGAGTACAAGTGCTCGAAGAAATTTTTTATAAGATTAAAAGCCATTACCGAGAAAAAGTATCCAAAAGTACAATTATCAATTCTAAGTAAAATGCAATTGCTTATCCACACATATCTCATGAATATATGCAATAAGTTTCACAGGTTATCGTGCTGCAAATAATGATTATACATGCATATTGCAGCATTAAAATCAAACAAACATCTTAAGAAAGGGATATAGAATAAAAAGCTTATTAAACGTTTAAACTGTACAATACGTGATATATTTGGACTCACACACAGTTTGTAGTCATATTGAACTCGCCAAATGGCTTGTCCAATATGAATTCAAACTGTGTGCTCGTCCAAGTATATCTCCATATTGTACAGTGAAACGTCTAATAATCTATAATTATTTATATATTTTAAATTACAAAGTGGCTTTTTTGTAATTTTGAAATATTTAATTGGGAAATTTACCAAATAAACATACAGATGCAGCTTATACAGAGGTGTCAATGTTCAGGATTATTCCTGAAATCAGGATTTTGGCCCTCAAGGACCAATTTAGATATTGATATAAATCTGAGGATTTTTTTCTGGAATTTTAAGATTATTGTCACAAATGTCATCTTAAACACAAATTATTTTACTTTGACATATTGTTTACAAAGTTATAAACAATAGTTAACAAAGTTACATGAATTATTAACCCTTTTTTGCTCTGGCCCTCAAACGATAGGCTTATTTTCAGGATTTTGGATTTTGGCAAATTGACACCACTGTTATAGCTCTGGGCTTAATGCATGTGCCTAAAGTGTCATCCAAGAACTACCTGTGCAGTCCACAAAGGCTGGTAAGGGACAACATTGTCCACCTCAACCGGACTTGTAACATGTTGTTAGTGTGATTCGCTGTACTCCACAGGTTACTGGGAGTCCTTGTTACAGCAGCTGAAGGCCCACATGGCCAAGACTCGTCTCAGGGAACGACATCAGGACGTCCTGAGAAAGAAACTCTTCAAGCTCAAACAAGAGGTACACGGTCTTCTTTTAGTAGTAGAAATGACACAACAAACTTGAAGTTTACTTAGTTTTTAGCTTGACTGTTTTCGGAGATAACCCGAGGTATTGTCATAGCCAGTTCGTCGTGTCTTCCGCCAGTGTCGTGCTAAAACCTTGACATTTTGTTAAGGTTTTGATCATTGGCTCTCAAATCAAAAATGCTTCCACCTACAACTTCGAAACTTCATATGTAGATGCACCTTGATGAGTTCTACACACCACACCCATTTTTGGGTCACTAGGTCAAAGGTCAGGGTCCTTCAAAAAAAAAAAAATCTGACAAGCTTTCATTTATTCAAAACTGCACCTGCAGCCGAGCGTTGGCACCCGTTATGTGGTGCTCTTGTTAGTCTACACTATTCATGGAAAAAGTGTACCAGTTAAAGCTGATATTAGTTGGACATTTCTATCTTTCTCAGTCCAACAGTTTTAGTCCATTTTATCCAAGGTAAATAAAAATGGGGTCCAGATTTGGTAGTAAAGATTACAGAACATTAAGGAATTCTTGAAGTGAACATTGTTTTTGTTTATGTGACTTTTCAAAGATTCTCAAAATTATTATGCAGCCTATCAAAGATAGTTTGGTAAATGTGTTTGCTTTTATTAGTTTGTCAGTAGACCAAATTATCTCACCAAGCTAAATTATATCATTTGAAATCATTAAGCTAACTTATTTACTAGCCAGATACAGCAGAATTGGCTAGTGTTCCTTTAAAAATAAAAATAAAATCTTTTCTTAGATGTTTCCACTTTTGGAGTCTAACAATTGGCATCTGATTGTCATAAATTGTTAAAACATTGTGTAAGTATAAATCATGGACAAGTTTGAGCAATTTGACTTTGAAATGGATGAGTCACGCTTTATTAAAAATTGGACATTTTAAGAGTTTCTGTTTTCTATGCCCAACAGTTTGAAAGTAATCGTCAACAAAAACCAAATTTCATAAAAGGACTGATTTTGACGTAAAGTGAGCATACTTGCACCTTGTGTGTTTTTCTAGTTTTGAGTTCTTTTATAATTTTTCAATTAAAATGTTCAAGGGTTGTCATTTTTAACAGTTTTACAATGCAATTCACATTTTAAGCAAGTTTTATTCTTGTATGCCCCTTGCACTCTGATGGGGAAGGCATTTTGTCATACCTTCCTTTTTTTCGTGACAGGTACAGTAGATTTAAACATTTTGTTTGGGGGCAACACGGCTTCATACAAGTCTATAATACTTTTAACGGTTGTTACTTTTCAATCCAACCATGTCATCCAGCCTCACACTGTCATTGACCTTGATCTAATATGGAATGATTTAAAAGGTCCGTTTTGTTTTTAGCTAGCTATTAGCAGTCACATCTAGCAGAAACATGTTTTACTTAAACACTTTGGTATTTACATTTGTTTTTAATTATTACCATCCCCAACCCACCCGTAGTACCCAACCTAATTGACCTTGACCATATCAGGCCTTAAAACAATTCCAATGGGCTGACAAGCACCAATTTTATGCCACCGACTGAGTGCATGTGTTAGTTATCCAACACAGGAACTTATTTCACGTTTAAGTTACTCCAGAAGGTGACATGTTATAGAAACCTTGCCTGAGCTCTTATATATATATATATAAATGTAGATAAATTTTGCTCAATTTATTTCATTATTACAATCCTGATATTAATTTTAATTGTCCACAGCAAGGAATAGAGTCCGCTGGTCTGTTTCCGGCGGGATTACAAAGGGAGGGTACTCCAAATTCTGGCCGTGCAACTCCAAACTCTGGTAGATCTACACCTGTGAAGAAGTCACGGCCAACTGGTGCTGATGGTGCTGATGATGTGGGAAGTAGTACTGAGGATGTAGTCAAAGTGAAGCAAGAGGAGGAACAACCTGGTCCTAGCACATCTGGGTACGTTCAGGCCTGTCCCCAGGGCCTTTATATCGGAAGAGTGGTATAGTGGTATTATGCTGGTCTAGAAATTGGAAGGTCTCTGGTTCAATTCCTGTTCAGACCTTAGGAATTTTTCACAGCAAAAAATTAATCCCATCCTCGCTTCTCTTCATCCAGTTGCCATGGCTTCATACTCGGTTAAATGTAAAATGGCAACTTATATCCCAGTGATCGGGTGGTTAATAGTGAAAGTCGGCTTACAATGTACCATAATGAATATCCAACTAAAAACCCTAACCTTTACCTTTAATCACCATGACACTCCTGTATCAGGGATACCACTGTGCCTGAATTTCCAAATCAAGGATACCCCTGTGCCTGAATTTCCTAATAAGGGTACCACTGTACCCTTAATTTTCAATTTATGAACAACCCTAAACAAAAATGTTCTATTATTATCTTTTTGTGCTTGTTTTAGCTCTTTTGATAACGAATGAATTAAACACACAATTAAGAAAAAAATTGATTCCTTTGGCAACTGTTGGTCTACGCCCCTGAGTCTTAACAAAATCCCAAGAAAAGGCTTGACTTTGTATAATTATAAACTGTATATGAAAGAGTATACAAAATAACATACAGTGACATTTAAACATAAAATTAACAGCAGAAATAAATGATCAAGAATAACAGAGATATGTAATAAATCAACAAATATAAGTATCCAGCTATTTATATCATGTGTTAGTGTTGTCTAATTTCAACTAAATTTTCATTTCAAAAAGGTGATAGGTACATGTATTTGAGTTTATGTATTAGGAGATGAAAACTATTTGGAGATTAATTTATCAGTGCCAGCCTTTTAATGTGCTGTTCCTCAGATCATATCCCAATAATGCCATATAGCTGAGTGGGTGAGGGCATTAAGTAGTTTTAAGACACATCTGTAGGTCAGTTAACCACCATGGAAAAGTGGGCTAAAGTTATCTGTGTGCCGCTTTTTGCATGGATTATTTTGCAAATATGGGAGATATTTTCAGCAAATAAACTAATTAAGGATGAGTGTGAAAATTAATTATTACATGTATCTGCATAATGTTTCCGCAATCTCCAACAATAATTTAACTCTCATTTTATATTGGTAACAACATTTTCACACCAAAGTCCCCACTTGCTCAGATTGGAGACGCAACATTCCCCAGAGGGAGAAGCAGAAGACAACGAAAATGATGAAATTGAACTTTCTGAGGAAGATTTTGTGGAGGACCCAGCAGTTGTAGAGTATCGTGCGGGTAACTACTCCCCCGTACTCTTTGCCCCGCGGGAAATTGATGATTTAGAGGCGGTTATATACGACCCTCTTGATGATATGAAGAAACTCGCACTGGCTCGCACACAGGTGAAATCCACCGGTAAAGTCCGGGTAAGTGAATCTTATAAAAATAGTTTTGAAATAAGTAAAGAAATGCTTGGCATATTTAAATATTTTTATGTGCATTTGTAATGTAATAAAAACGCGGACTCACCGTTTTCAGATTTAAATGAAAAAAAAACACATGGTTTCCAGACAATAATTCAAGAAAGGATTAAAAAATTAAAATAACTGTTAGTTCAGATATATAAAATGACTGTCATGTTTAGTTAGAAATCACAAAATATAGACAATGCCAGAATCGATAAATTGACCGTTGCCATATTAGCTATCACGTGACAACGCTGCCATCTTGGTACTGAAGATTTGAAAAATAACAGCGATGTAGAACTTATCTGACAAATTCTTCACGAAATAATTAAGGCCGAATTTGCTGTATTTTTTTAAAGAAATCCTTTTGCTTAAAGCACAATTATTTCTTTATTGAATTTTATAATTTGAAGATAATTATAAAGGTTATTTCCGCATATAAAGTCTGAAGTAAACTTTGTGAATTTTAAAGTTAATAATTCTGGAGATGTTAATTATCGAAATTTTTAAAGATTTATGCCCGAGATATACAATTTCTTTGAAAAGCAGATATCTGCCTTTGATTAAAACATTATTATTTCTTTATAAAAAAGTATATAGTTCCAGATATACTCATTAAGAAAATGTATATGATTCAATACCGAGACAGACTTTGTTTATTCAATAGTACATATCTTTGTTTTTCTTAACATTTATTAATTCTTTAATAATACTTCTTATTAAAGTATCATTTTTAAGGTAATGTGAAAGCTCTAGCCGAAATAAAATGTGTTATTTTAACTAAAATTGGTCCGGAAATATTTATAAGCGAAACTCTGTAAGATTTTATGTAGTGGCAATCTTTTCTTGTTAAAAAGTATATGGTTTAGTTTAAAACATTGTTGTTGTTTTTGTATTAATTTATTTTTATTAAAAATTGCTTTCAAACAAAAATCTCTTGCCGGAAAATATTTTTGTGATTTAAAATGTTCTAGTCCAGGGGATATTCATTAGTGAACAATGTCAGATGTCAGAACATGACAGGTTTTTTAATTGAAAAGTGAATATCTGCTTTTGCTTATAACTTTATTTTTATTTTATCATTATTCTTATGTTAGAATCAAGGTCTGTAGCCTGAACAAACTGTGTTTGTATGTCTTGTTCTAAATATTCACTTATTTGTTTACTTGCTATACTTAATTTCTTAATACAATCTAAATTTACCATAAAAATGCTCAACATGACACATATGTAGTCAAACGTAATCTTAAATAGTCCCAATAATGTTCGCTACATTCAGTCAACGTATTAATTTCTTTCTTAAATGTTCACTGTACAGTTAAAGGCTCTATAAAGGTGACAATCCGTAATTATTTACCGATTTTTAAATATTTTTTTCATATTTTATTTATATAAAAGGTTATCAAAAAACAATATATATATGCTATTGGACATTACCATACAAAAATGAGCAATACAACTTGTTTTGAGCTCAAAATACAGTGTCCTCCATGTCAATTGTGTTTACAAACAATCAGTTTATTTACATCGCTGTTTACTTGGGAAGGTGAAAGTGAAAGTGACTC
Source organism: Dreissena polymorpha (assembly GCF_020536995.1). Lineage (NCBI taxonomy): Eukaryota > Metazoa > Mollusca > Bivalvia > Myida > Dreissenidae > Dreissena > Dreissena polymorpha. The sequence continues at coordinate 91,176,102 of NC_068360.1, forward strand.
AGGTCACCAAAAATATATCGTTGATTTTCAATGTTTTCCGGTATCACTCACAAAGTAGGTCTCTTCTAAATGGTTAAAATGTTTGTAGTGATCTAATAAGTTACTTAATGCTGGTAAAAAGTTGTTTAAAATAGAATTAAAATTTAATTTTCATTCGGCTATTTTTAGCATATGTCACCGCCTTGAGGCTACACATCACGTTAGTTGCAAAGTTGTAAACATTTCTTCCAATTATGAAATTCTTGACAACGTTGCACCTAAGCTGTGTTATAAGCAATTTTTTTTCAAGAGTACTAGTAACTGAAATCCGGTAAAAATTAGACTAGTTTATATGCATGATTATTGGATTTGCCATCTTTATAGGGCCTTTAAGATTTAAAATAAACTATTCAAACACGAACAAAGTGATGTTTTTCTTCGGTTATTATGGATTGTCAATTTAATTAAACTAATTAATGGTAAAAGAAACGCCATCTGCGATTGAGGAAGAAAAGCATTCCCTCAGTGGGAGACGATGTCCAAATGGTGGATTAAAAGTGTTAATTGGTATATCTGTGACACCATATATCTCCACATGTGTAGATGCTGTTATTAAGATAGCATGTGTCACCTTCTAATAACATATCAAATGACAAAAAGCCCTAATTAATGCTGAGTATTATCAGAGTCGTATATCTTCGTCTCAGGTTTTATGACTCTTAAACAATGCAGATGGACCTGATAAAAATATTTATTTAAAAAATACAAACTGTTATATGATTATTGTATCGATATCAGAAACCTTCTAAATCTTCAAATATATTTAATAAAATTGTGGCACTTTGTTTTATTGTTCAGGGACCTATTGAGTATTCAAACATATAGGCACTTTGTTTTATTGTTCAGGGACCTATACAAACATATAGGTCCCTGCATTTTCTTCAGTACCAAGATGGCGGCGCCAGGGGCGGTAATCCGAGAGTAATAGATTTCTGGGATTGTCTATTGACTGAGTTTCAGAGTCTATTCATTATGCATTTGTATACAAACATGGTTTCTGTATTATAACTGAAAGGAGGCTTGACCTCTTCGATTCAAATACAACGTTGATTCATGTTATTTTCTAAAGACTTTGACGGAAAATTAATGTGTGTTCTGAAATAAATATTTGCTAAGCTCTGCAGAATTCTTAGAAATTGCACAGTAAAATGCATGTGCTTAAATTCACATTCATTTAATTCCTGCACATCAATTATCCATATCCCTGGTTATTTGACATCAAACTATGATAGAAAAATACTTGTTTAAAACAGTTTTTAGATACACATGAGTCTAGGTGATATGAGCCACGTTGTGGGAAAACTGGGCTTAATACATGTGCAGAAAGTTTTGTCCCAGATTAGACTGTTAAGTCTGCACAGGCTAATCAGGGATGACACTTTCCTCTTTTTATGGAATTTTTTATGTAAAAGAAGTCTCTGTTTAAAATAAAAGTCCAGTCTATGTGGCTAGTGTCGTCTCTCATTAGACTGTGCAGCACAGGCTAATCTGTGACGACATTTTACGCACATGCTTAAAGCGAGATTATACGATTTTGTCAAATATTTAAAAATTTATATAAAATGAGTAAAACAATTATTAAACGTATATTTTAATATAAATTAAAATAAAAGTTAAGAAGAACATGTGTCGAAAAAAGCGAAATAAGCCAGATATTGAATTCTGAAATCGAAAAAGGCTGTACAGTCGAATTAGCTAGCATGTATATCATGCATGTACAATGTGAATCTAAATATAGTTAAACGGTTCATTTAAAATTCCTGAAACGATATCTATTCATTCGACACATGAACACTAACTAAAAAAACGAATGCTTGGGTTATTGTAGGAAAATATGTACGAAATATCTTCGTCACAATCGGCTCGGGGCGCTGATTTGTCTTTGCTGCATTTTATGAAATTCATCTTAAATGTATATTTTTTCTTGCCTATTTTGTGTTATTGTAACATATTTTATCAATATATTACAATTTAACTCATATACAAAATCGTATAATCTCGCTTTAAAGTCTCATTTTCCCAGAGGGCTACTAAAATTATTAAATTTCTGATAATTCTCCATAACCACTTTAAAACACTAGGCTCCACCCACATTTATTGCAAAATAGCACACATTTTGTTTTCTTCATAGTCTTTTAAAACAAAGTGAATGTTGTATATGAATTGAACATTATTTTATAGTTGGACCAGGAGTCGGAGCTGATAGAGAAGGCAAGGGAGGGCATGGATGATGAGGAGGCCCAGTTCAGTGTGCAGCATGAGCTTGAGAAACAGTCCTTCCTCTGGTCAGACAAGTACAGGCCTAGGAAACCAAGGTTCTTCAATAGAGTACATACTGTAAGTATTGACCTAGAAAATAGAGGATATTTGTTCATGTCAGTGTAAGATCGTTTTTTATTTCACGAGAGGTCATCGAAAATATATTATATAGAAAATATATTATTTTTCTATGAGCGTGAGTAAAATAACAAACAATCTTACACTGACATGAACAAATTTTCTGGGTTTTTTTATGCCCCTTTTTCAAGAAAATAATTAACAGCTGTTTGCCTTTTGCTGAAATGTTACCATTTCTCCCGTGGCATGCCTCAATACATTTCAAAACACAAAATGACGTCATTTGTGTGACGAAATGACGTCATTATACCAGCGAAATTCTCCAGTTTAACTCTTTTACAATGTAAATGAACGGTAAAATAAAAAGAAAATGTGTTGGATTCCGTGGAATGTTGATTTTAATTCACTCGTGATCATAGAAAATATATATAAAATTATTTATGATAATCTAAAAATAGAAAAAGGAGTTCCGAAAATTTGTTATTTTCACTGGTGAAACTGGTAAAGTGCCCTCACACCTTTAGCCTAAAAATGTCTGCTGGGCCTTTACATGTTCTGAGAAAATCTCTGTCTTCTTTACAAGATTTACAGAAGGAAGCTGAGGTGAACATGTTAGGTTATATCATAGATTAGGTTTGGTCAAACGATTTCATTAACTCAATGTTGCTCGATACTTTAACTGAGTTCACTTATAGTATTATCATACTAATTTTATGTAAGCTCAAATACAAAGAAAGTCTTTAAAAGACAGCCTTGAGTCCTTTTGTTGAGAATATTACTTGTTGTCTTTGGAAAAGTATTGAGAATGCTTTGATTTTAACTTGTATGTTTAGTTATTAAAACCAGAACCTAAAAATAAAATTTTGAAAGGGGATGCTTTTGTTCTAAAGCCAATTTTACAATATATTTGGTCTTGTTTTAGGGCTTTGAATGGAACAAGTACAACCAGACCCACTATGACATTGACAACCCTCCGCCTAAGATTGTACAGGGATACAAGTTTAATGTGAGTTCTCCGTATAAGTCATGTTCTAGGAAAACTGGACTTAATGCATGTGGGTAAAGTGTTGTCCCATGATTAAGGGACCACATTTTCCACTTTCTGTCTAAAAATGATTTCAAAATGCCATAAAATCGAAAAGTGTCATCACTGATTAGCCTGTGTTGACTGCACAGGCTAAGTAAGGACTACACTTTTTATGTCCCCCACCACTATAGTGGGGGACATATTGTTTTTGCCCTGTCTGTTGGTCTGTTGGTTGGTTGGTTTGCGCCAACTTTAACATTTGCAATAACTTTTGCAATATTGAAGATAGCAACTTGATATTTGGCATGCATATGTATCTCCTGGAGCTGCACATTTTGAGTGGTGAAAGGTCAAGGTCATCCTTCAAGGTCAAAGGTCAAACAAACTTAATCAAAGCGACGCACAAGGGGACATAGTGTTTCTGACAAACACATTTCTTGTTGCACATGCATTAAGCCCAGTTTTCCCAGAACAAAATTTTTCCAATGTCCAAATACCAAGAAAATGGATATATAATATAGTATCCATATGCTTAAAACTTAAGTTTTGTTTGATATCAATTTCCATCTTGTTAACATACAATTTCTTACTAAGCATGGTTCCAGAATTACTAAAGACAATCTTAAGTTAAAATCCATGTAGTATGCTAAAAAAATTGATTATGCATTATTTACTTGTATTACTACTTTTACAGCTTCTGGATTCACAAACATTCATTAAAATTGATTACATTAAAATAATCAACATTGGGTGTAAAATCCTTTCAGTGTCTAAGAAAATTGTATTCTTATGGCTTTGAATAATATAATACATGAGATGTTGTTTTATTTCAGATATTCTACCCAGATCTCATTGACAAGTCCAGGACCCCAGAATACACTGTGGTATGTAGGCAATACATTTAAGCTGTGCTCTGGGATAAGCGAGTTTAATGCATGTGTGCAAACATCCCAGATTAGCCTGTGCAGTCTGGAGGACAGGCTAATAAGGGATGTGAATTTCCGCCAAGTCTGGATTTTTTTTGTCCCCTACCGGTGAAACAGGAGGGGACTTATGGTTTGCGCTCTGTGTGTCTGTCAGTCTGTCACACTTTTCTGGATCCTGCGATAACTTTAAAAGTTCTTAATATTTGTTCATGAAACTTGCATAGATGGCAATATGGAGATTATGCCCGTCATTTCATTTTGTTCCTAAGTAAAAAATTCTGGTTGCTATGGCAACATTTTTTTTGGTAAAATTATGACAATGGTGGAGTTTCACCAGTAGGGGACCATATTGCTTGACAATAGTCTTGTTTAAAATAGCCTTTCTCTGAACAAAAAATCCATAAAAGTGGAAAGTGTTGTTCTTAATTAGCCTGGGACAACGCTTTACTCGCATGTATAAAGCCCAGTTTTCCCAGGCTGTGGCTCATAACAACATTTTGTTTGCTCATAAGGTTTGGCGCAATATCCTCTCATCTAAACACAGTAATTCTTAATCAGTAGCATGACCACGTTGAACATTTTTCTTAAAATTTTCATTTTAATTTAAATCAGAATTATTAAGAAGAACAAAACAATGATCATGTGTCTATTTAAAGAAAAGTTTATATAATTTAAAAAATGTTAGGCTGGAGGACTTGTGGTGTTCAGAAAAAACAATATCTGCTTAATACCCCAAACAGTTTAAATCTGATCACTATGAAACTTGATAATAAGTTATTATTATTGTAATATTGATTGGCATAATATCTCGGCCAAGTTTGACAACTACGCACTTATGAAGTATGAATTCAAATTGAATTATTTTTAAAAAAAAAGCAAAATTTACCATGTTCACTCTTCAACTCTGATAGTTTGTATCGGATCATCATTAAACCTGTTTAATGTTTGTGGGCATAAAATGTCTACCAATTGCATGAAGCACTTTTGAGATTTGGTGGTTGAATTATCCAACATTGCTTAATTATTGTTGTCTTCTCTGTATTAGGGGACTTTATTCAATAACTCAAGTTGGCATTAACCAATCTTGATGACACCTTGGAAACAGCAAGCTTGAAATAAGATCTAGCTTTGGATTGTATTTGGAGCTAGTCGGTTTAAGGTTTAGGTCAATTTTGCTAAATAAAAATTGTCAATATCACCCTTGCTAAAAGTAGAAAAAAAAGTATTTGCTCAATGACTTGAGTTGGGTTGGAGCATTTATGCTAAAATTGTGTGTGTAGCTCACCTGCAGACTAACTTGAAATTGAAACTTATATGTTAAACATCATTGTTTTTTGTGTCATTTTTTTCTGTGTCATTATTTTTACAAGGAATTAGTCCATCATTCACATATTAATTTAACTATACCTTTAAATTGGTAAATTTTGTTACAAGTTGGTACTCTTGTTATCAATAGGGTTGCATAACAAATATATCAAAGTTTACCTACATTTCAGACGCCAATACCATCAGAACCAGATTTTGCCATTCTTAAATTTCATGCAGGACCACCGTACGAGGTTTGTTAAATAAGCATTTGACTATTGTACTTGATTTTGTGTATTTTAGTGTGTCTTTCAGTAGGTTATCTGTTCTTTCTTTGCTATTATTCAATTTTTAGAAATCTGTATTACAACTCCTTTCTGATTTTCAAAATGTATGTATATATTCACTTTTGTTTGACTATTCTTTCAATTATTTATGTGCAGTTTGTATGCACCCTTAAAGGATTGGCAGCATATAGTCACTGCTTTGTCCGTCCATCCAAATATAATTGTAATGGGGCTGAGTTGGGGTGGATCTGAAATGAATCTGCCCTTTTTGGTTTAGGTCATTCCCAATGTTTGTCTGTCAACACTTGGTTCTTAAGCTGGGACGTATGGCCATATTTTTTTCGTATGGCCATTCAAACATTAATATGTATCTTGTTGTTTCTGTGCAAGATCTTAGACACTAATGATTGAAAGATGATGGAACTTTATATACACACCCCTATAGGGTGGAGATCCTCATGGTTTTCAGGTTGTTATGGTTTAATGATTTTTCAGGGAGTTGTTTCCCTTTGATTATAATATGTAATGCTTTATTGATGTTTTGTTTCTGCATGAGATCTTAGTAATTAATGATCGTATTTAAAGGGGCCTTTTCACAGATTTTGGCATGTATTGAAGCTTGTCATTAAATGCTTTATATTGATAAATTTAAACATTGGACCTAAAAATCTCCTGTAAAAAACAATACAATTAAAAAAAGGAAAAAATAATAATCCTAAACTGGGCTCGAACCGCTAACCCCTGGAGTCCTGAAGTAAAAAGTCTCCTGCTTAGACCATCCGTGCTCATGCTATGTGTGGATTTATTTTTTACTTATAAAAGCAACCCTGGTAGTTTCCCAAAATATAAAGACAACAACAGAACTTTCCAAATTATTCAATTGTTTCGCGTTGCAACGCTTTATAATTTTCAGGTTTTAAAATCGTCAAAAGATGCATGAAATGGATATTTTAGAGCATGGTAAATGTTCAGTATTACTCTTTCCTCACAAATATCATAACTAAACTAAAATATGCGAATCTGAAACAACTTTTTTATGTCCCCGACTATAGTTGTGGGGGACATATTGTTTTTGCCCTGTCTGTTGGTCTGTTGGTTTGTTTGCGCCAACTTTAACATTTGCAATAACTTTTGCAATATTGAAGATAGCAACTTGATATTTGGCATGCATATGTATCTCATGGAGCTGCACATTTTGAGTGGTGAAAGGTCAAGGTCATCCTTCAAGGTCAAAGGTCAAATATATGGGTCAAAATCGCTCATTTAATGTACACTTTTGCAATATTTCAATATTCAAGATAGCAACTTGATATTTGGCATGCTCATGGAGCTGCACATTTTGAGTGGTGAAAGGTCAAGGTCATCCTTCAAGGTCAAAGGTCAAATATATGGGTCAAAATCGCTCATTTAATGTACACTTTTGCAATATTTCAATATTTAAGATAGCAACTTGATATTTGGCATGCATGTGTATCTCATGGAGCTGCACATTTTGAGTGGTGAAAGGTCAAGGTCAAGGTCAGAGGTCAAATATATGTGGCCAAAATCGCTCATTTGATGAGTACTTTTGCAATATTGAAGATAGCAACTTGATATTTGGCATGCATGTGTATCTCATGGAGCTGCACATTTTGTGTGGTGAAAGGTCAAGGTCATCCTTCAAGGTCAAATATATGGGTCAAAATTGCTCATGTAATGTCACTTCTGCAATATTGAAGCTAGCAATTTTATATTGGACATGCATGTGTATCTCATGGAGCTGCACATTTTGAGTGGTGAAGGGTCAAGGTCAAGGTCATCCTCCAAGGTCAAACGTCATATACGGGGACATAGTGTTTCACAAACACATCTTGTTTAAATTTTGTCAATTTACCAAAACGTGAAAAGGCCCCTTTAATTAATGTGTATATGCAATATTCTTTTGAGGTGGACAGGCGCATATTTTCAGGACTTTTTGCTCCATTGATTTTCAGGGCATTTTTGCCCTTTTAACATTATTTCCTTTACATGTTTGACAATAATGATCTGAATTGTATGACACTTTATATGCAGAATCCCTATTGGGTGGACATGCGTTTAATTTCAGATTGTTCTGCTCACATATAACAGACTGTCATTGTCCTTTTATTAATAGTATGACCCTTTTCAATGAATTTAAGATTTATGTGTTTGATCAAAGGAAAAAAATGATAAGATTTTTAGACTTTTATTTATAGAAAATTGCATATGCAGTATTCTTACAGGGCGGATATACATGTACTCACATAGTCATGTTGTTCCACTCTATTTTATTGCCTCTATAATAACAAAGGGTTCCCACCCAATAAACACATACATTAGCTAAGTGCATCTTTGGGGAGAATCCTTAATTTTCACTGATATTCTTGTATTTCTGCTGATAAGTCTAATATTTTGGTTATTTTTACATTTTTGTTTATGTACATCATGAACAATCTTTTATAAATGGAGTAAGAATTTAACTACACTGTTATGCTGCCAATGTTCAATAGTTTATCTAGAACATCTTTTGTTTTTTTCCTTGTTCTTGTTCCCATTCTTGTGCTTCATGTCTTCTTTTGTCAGCTTGTTCTTGTCTTTTTTTTGTGCGCCTTTACTAGGGACAAAGGTATTTTCTCATAAAATTATAGCCTCAGGTACAAATTTAAAAGGCAAATTGCTCATGGTTTGCCACAAATTTATATCCCTTAACATGGATGTATTATTTTCTGAACTCAGCTCTGTTCTTTTTCAGGACATTGCCTTTAAGGTTGTCAACAAAGAGTGGGAGCATTCGTACAAACGCAGTTTCCGCTGTCAGTTTGCCAACAATATCATGCAGCTCTGGTTCCACTTCAAGAGAGAACGCTACAGGAGATAGCACCTGCATAGTTTTGGGAACAATTTGGGATCCAGCTTACTCACCATAGGAGTTAGCCTCTGTACATTTTTGAGGACTCATTTGTTCCCAGCTTGCTGCTGTATTACATTGGAACCACATCAGCTTTTATGACTGCAGGGCACCAGAGTGGGATTCTTGAACTTAACCCATGTTTACACTTCATGTTAGGCACCTGTACTGGCTGGGTACCAAACTCACATATAAGTGACTTTGTTGACTCCTAACTCACTGGGAACCAGACTGGCAGAATAACCCTTACGGTTCCCTGCTTGATTGCATTACTGCGTCTGCTTTTGATCCTACAATGGCTTGGCACAAAACTCATATTTAAGTGACTGTGTTTATTTCTGACTCACTGGGAACCATACTGACTAAATTGCCCTAACAGTTCCCAGCTTGATTGCATTACTGCATCTACATTGGCTCTTATAATCGCTGAGTACCAAACTCATGTTTTTGGGGCCATGTTTTTTCATGCAGTTAACCCTTTAAGCGCTGGAACCGAATTTTGAAGGCCTTTGCAAACAGTTTGGATCCAGATGAGACGCCACAAAATGTGGCGTCTCATCTGGATCCAAACTGTTTGCTATTCTGATAGTAATCTTTGAAAAAAATCAAAGAAAATGCAAATTTTAGAAATTCAGCAGACGATATTTTAGCAGACGACAAATTTCCCAGCATGCAAAGGGTTAAGGTGGCTTACTCGCCCATGTAATGAGTGAAACAAATTATAGTAAAAGCAACAAGATGCATTGTGACGTATAAATATGCTTCACTCAACATATCACTTCGCAAGAACATGACAATCGTTTCTCATTGAAAAATAATGCTATTGCAACTGCGATAAGTGCACCAAATAACCCATGGCCCCTCCTACCTGGTAAAGGTATCTTAATAGTAGGCAAAGACATTGCCAGTACCATGATGGGGTACCATATTCAAATTCTAAGTAATATTCTTAGTTTTCTGATGGGTACCATATTCATATTAAGTACCGTGACCATGTCAGCTTGCAGAGAACGGTGACATCGAGGATGTTATTAACCAGGTTTTCCGAAGGAAAAAACTGGTTATTAGATTGGCGAATGCGGGCGGGCGGGCTGGCTGGCTGGCTGGCGGGCTGGCTGGCGGGCTGGCGGGCTGGCGGAATAAGCTTGTCCGGGCCATAACTATGTCGTTCATTGTCAGATTTTAAAATCATTTGGCACATTTGTTCACCATCATTGGACGGTGTGTCGCGCGAAATAATGACGTCGATATCTCCAAGGTCAAGGTCACACTTTGAGTTCAAAGGTCAAAAATGGCCATAAATGAGCTTGTCCGAGCCATAACTATGTCGTTCATCGTCAGATTTTAAAATCATTTGGCACATTTGTTCACCATCATTGGACGGTGTGTCGCGCGAAATAATTACGTCGATATCTCCAAGGTCAAGGTCACACTTTGAGTTCAAAGGTCAAAAATGGCCATAAATGAGCTTGTCCTGGCCATAACTATGTCATTCATTGTGAGATTTTAAAATCATTTGGCACATTTGTTCACCATCATGGGACGGTGTGTCCCACGAAAGAATCACGTCAATATCTCCAATGTCAAGGTCGCCACGACTAAAAATAGATTTAAAAAAAAAAAAAAATTACAAAGGGGGTTAATTTTTTTTGGTCATTTCAAAAGTTCAGTTTGAGTTTTCTCCCTTTATCAGATTTTTTTTTCACAATGAAAACCTGGTTTTGTGACAATTTTGTCCCTTGTTGTAGTTTTTATTTTCATGAATTACAATCATAATGCATTTTTATATAACTTGATGGGGTCTTTATAAAAGAGTTGTGGATACTGTTATAAAGTGCCTTAACTAAGTAATAATTTGTTAATGTTCATAGTTTTACTTGTAGATGCAACTTAACAAACAAGCCTCATTCTGCAAAAACTGAGCTTAATGCATGCACGATAAGACTTAGTGTTAACCCAGTTTTGTCTATGCAGTACGGGGTCCAAACTTTCAGGCTAAACTGTACTAAAACGTACCCGGCCTTTAAAAAACCTGAGTTTTCTTTCCGCCTAAAATCCAATGTCATGTAACGCACTATGGAATACGAAAAAAAAATCTCTTTGAACAAAACCTGCCTCAACATTCTTTTTTGAGTATGAGTTTTGATAATATAAGAGACCATTTTACCAAATATTTACATAAATATAAACATAATTTATTTGAAAAAAAATAGCCGGCCAATGAAGCGTTTTAGCATATTTCCCGTTCCAGGGATACATGTAAGTATGCTTAAGAGTACCACCTGGGGCACGTTTAAGTTAGTAGTACCCAAGCCGACAATGAACATTTGAGCGATTTTTCATTTAGAATAGACTTCCTATAAAGACATGATTCCAAAAAAGCAAAAAGCATCGTCCCTAATAAGCCTGTGCAGACTTAAAAGGCTAATCTGGGACGACACTTTGTGCACATGCATTAAGCCCTGTTTTCTCAGAACGCAGCTTAAAAAGAGGCTGGCCGGCTGAAATTCTCCTGGTCAGGGCTCAAATAAGCTTTGACTTCTAGAGTGAAGTTGTTACGAAAATCTTGTTGCCAGTGGGTTTTTTAGTGGATGGTAATGCGTTTAGTACTTGATGTACCAACGATAATATATGAAAGACATGTAAACACTTATAGCTATCACAACTGAACAATGGCCACAAAATTAACATGTGTTCAGATTATTCTGAATGTAGCGTACAAATACTGTGTCAGTGATATGTGTATAACAAAATATTTTAAGTTTATTGCAAGTGATTCTGTAAATGCATGTGGGCAAATGCATACACATTGATAAAGTATACATGTATAATTAAAAATGAGACTCGGTTCAAGTGCTAGTTCAATGTATTTAATAGCTACTGGTCAGAATTGTTTTTTGTGTAATGGCCTGTTTGTGTACATGTATAAATAATATTTAAATGAAATAAATATCAATATGTTTAATTTGCACGTGTTCATGAAGTAATTTTTCGTTAACGGTATATTTATTCTACACGAGTATATTGTTTCAATTATATACTTGTTGTGTATATACAAATGTGTATATCGAAAAAAAGTTTATTTTCTTTACGAGATACAAAAGATGCATCTTTTATGTTTGACACACAATAGGTAAATAATAAATTAAGAAACTGATAAGCGGTTAACTAAATAACCGTTGCCTTCCCTATTAATATATATATATAATATTTTATGGCAACGGTTATTTGGTTAACCGCTTATCCGTTTCTTAAGGAGGTTAACCGGTTACAAAAATAATATTCAGTTACTCTTGAACACAAATGGGTGTTTTCGTTAACTGTATGAAACTATTTAACATTAACGTATACAATCTTCAATAGGTAAACAACATTTCATTGTGTTGTTCCATTACCCACTTCATCAAAATAACATTGTTTAAAATGACATCAGCAACAATGATTGAAACTTGCCATGTGAACATACACCAGAACTAACAACACAAAATTTAAGATTTATTATTATGCTAAATAAGAATATTCCATGTATATCCATGTATATTTTACAAATGTGTTCTGTGAAAGCTTGTGAAAATCTTGTGTATGTTAACCACTAAATACTTTTTATATGTGTTTGGTTATGGCATGCCAGCATTTAAATGGCACTTGTGAAGTCTTCTAGCATAAATTATGTGATTAAATTGTAAAATGAACGTATATAATATTTGACTTGAGCTAATTTATCACAAATCTATGCTTTTCAATATACTGAATTATTTTATTGGATTTGGTTGTTTTTTCTTTTCTTTTTCATTTAACAAACATTTAAAAAGTAATGTTTTTTGTGAGCTGTATCTTAACCAAGGCCACCATTTTAATATTAGTTATACGTCTTCAAAACAACCTATGTGGTTTGAAATTTCTGATCTTTTGTCTGTAATGACAACTAGAGCTTTGTCACAGACATGACGAATACCCCACATGCAGCATTGACACAGAATATTTTGCATGTTGTCTTCACAAAAAACAGCGGACACCATGCTCAATGTTTAAAACGCACTAAGTGATCCCGTGACCTAGTTTTTGACCCGGTATGGCCCATGTTTGAACTTGACCTACACATCATCTAGATACAACTTCTGACCAACTGTGGTGAAGATCGGATTAAAACTACTTGAATTAGAGAGCAGACACCATGCTGAATGTGTAAAACGTACTAAGTGACCCTGTGACCTAGTTTTTGACCCGACATGAGCCATTTTTGAACCTGACCTAAAAATCATCTAGATTCAACATCCGACCAAGTTTGATGAAGATCGGATGAAAACAACTTGAATTAGAGAGCGGATACTTAATACGGACCGACAGACAGACGGACTCGTTTGTGAGGGTATAATAATATTTTACATAGTTGTTTGGGTTTGTTTAATTGTTCTGAATAGACAAGTTTGTATGGTCCCCTAACCAACTGTATAGTGGAATAAAATGTTAAGAGTATATAACTTATCATTTCTTATTAGTATCTTATTAGTTGCTTTAAGAATCTGTAAAAATAACACGATCAGCTGCCAGAGCATAATGAAATGATAAAGTTAATACAGTACTTAATGGATATACTGGAAGATTGAAAATATGTGGCTGGGCTGTAATTGTAAGCCTCGGAAGCATCATGGTCGTAAAACCTCAAGGCTCATCATTCTGGCTGGCCATGTAAGAGGTATGATCATTGAATTATTTCTAAGTTTATTATACCCCTACCTCTGATTCAAGAAAAGCAGGTGTCTGTTACTTGCACAATTGTGTACACTAGAATCTGTTTAAAGGGGCCTTTTCACAGACTTTGGCATGTTTTGAAGTTTGTCATTAAATGCTTTATATTGACAAATGTAAACATTGGATCGTAAAAGCTCCAGTAAAAAATCAAGAATACAATTTTAAAAAATAAATAAAAGTAACCCTCAGCAGGGCTCGAACCACTGACCCCTGGAATCCTGGAGTAAAAACACTACCAATGAGACCACTCGGCCATCCTGCCAAGTATGTATGACAAATATACTTTATACTTTATATAAGCAATCTTCGTAGTTTCACAAAATATAACGACAACAACAGAACTCTCCAAATGATTCAATCGTTTTGCGTTGCAACTCTTGATAATTTTCAGGTTTTTAAATCGTCAACAGATGCATATAATGGCTATATTAGAGCATGGTAAATGTTCAGTATTACTGTTTCCTCACAAATATCATAACTAAAACAAAAATTTGCAAATCTGAAACAAGCTTTTTTCAACTTTGTCAATTTACCAAAACATGAAAAGGCCCCTTTAACCAGTTTACATGGAAAAGTATGAGCAACTGACAGCCATAATATTAATGAAATACTGTAGAAACTGGCGAAAAAAAGCTAATGAAACAGACAAGGGTTTGTATTACTGTATATGGTATTATCTGCTTGTAAAGTTGATTGATAAATAGCAGTTTCATTATTAATTATTTCAACCTGTTCTCAGTATGCATAGAACTGGTAATAATTTATACTACAGCTGAAATGGACGAAATGACCAGCAATCCAGCATTACTCAAAGACATATTCGAATGTTAGCTGAAAACAGCTTGTCACTTCCACTAGGATTTGAACCTAGATCTTCCACTGAAATAGTGGACATGTTACCCAGTTACACCATGGAAGTCAGACAGCTGAGTAACAGCTTATTAATTAAGAAGTACTCGTATCCCGCTCAACTCTCGTTAATTTACAAATGCCAGGCTTTGCAAAAAATGTTGACACGACAACCAAGAGGCTAAAATGCTTTATCTGAGCACTGAAAATGTATTCATTAATGTTTTGAAAAGCTTTAACATAAAATTAAAAGGTTTGGAACAGCGCTGCAATAATTTCAACTAGTTATACTTCTTAGCTTGTCCCTGGCCAATCAATTGGAATTCTAACCATTTAACTGAAAATTACAGTTTTGGACTTCAGAAGGATTTGTGGTCCAGTATGTTGGCATTCGGATGTCTAAGAAATATGCAATCAGGTGTCTTAATAATGAAAAGATGACTAGGAAAACCTTAAAATAACTTATTTAACAAGGGCTGTTTGTAAAACATGCATGCCCCCCATATGGGCTGTAAGTTGTAGTGGCAGCCATTGTGTGAATACCTTTTTTGTCACTGTGACCTTGATCTAGTGACCTGAAAATCAATAGGGGTCATCTGCGAGTCATGATTAATGTACCTAATGCTATGAAGTTTCATGATCCTAAGTTTAAGCGTTCTTGAGTTATCCGGAAACCATTTTACTGTGTCAAGTCACCGTGACCTTTGACCTAGTGACCTGAAAATCAATAAGGGTTATCTGCAAGTCAAGATCAATGTACCTATGAAGTTTCATGATCCTAGGCGTAAATGTTCTTGAGTTATCATCCGGGAACCATTTTTCTGTGTCGAGTCACCGTGACCTTTGACCTAGTGACCTGAAAATCAATAGGGGTCATCTGCTTGTCATGATCAATATACCTATAAAGTTTCATGATCCTAGGCGTAAGCGTTCTTGAGTTATCATCCGGAAACCATTTTACTGGTTTGAGTCACCGTGACCTTTGACCTAGTGACCAGAAAATCAATAGGGGTCACCTGCGAGTCAGGATCAATGTACCTATAAAGTTTCATGATCCTAGGCGTAAGTGTTCTTGAGTTATCATCCGGAAACCATTCGGTGGACGGACAGACCGACACGGACGGACCGACCGACAAAACAATATACCCCCTCTTCTTCGAAGGGGGGCATAAAAAGTGATGCAGTAACAGTGCACCCTGTTCAGAGACACTATAAAATGCATGTAAAAAAGGAGCAAAATTCCAGCACTATTTCTATCATAATAATTATTATTAAGACATGACATCAACAATGCCTTTGTTCATAAAATATGTACAATGTATTTGATAAGATAAAAGCTAAAATAAAATCAGTTTACACTAAATCTTGACACTATTTGGATTTACACTTGTATGATTGGACTGATTTTACATTAAAATGGTTGTCAAGGTAGCAACTTGATGTACATGTAGTATTGGGCAGCTCCTTACAGGCAAAGTGATAAGTGATCTTCTATGATGGAGTAAGCTGTAAGCTTGCAAAAAATAAGTGCTCAACACTTAAAATTGTGGGCATTTGAGTTACAGGGGTTTTACTGAGATAACATTGCCGGAAACAAGTCTATCAAGAAATAATAATGTGACTTGAGATACTCATCACAAGAAAAATTATCTATGTTCCCATCGTTTTGTACTAAAAGAAATGCTTTTTTATATAAGTTGTTGTTTTTGCGCACGTCTCCCACAAACCGATATAAGTCACAATATACTAAATATGTTCCTAATACAATCCATAGTAAAAGCAACAACTTTAAGCAAAAATAAATGCACCACTTTTTCCACATAGAGACCCCCATAACCATACCTTTTCTTAAAGAGCATTCTAAGCTGAATCGATGTAAGCAATTAAGAAGATATGTTATGTTCAAACCAAGAAAGAGCTCAACAAAAATCAAAATCGACTGTTTTGCACCTTTTTGTCAAGCTGTTTATTAGTGGAATGTAACCTTTTTCTGAGCAATTTTTTAACATTGTCCCCAACTATGTAATATTTCAGGAATTTAGTAATGAACGCCTATGCTTACCCTTTCGATATATCCAAATTATAAATCCAGAACAACTGTCTTAACTGTATAAAAATGCCTCCAAGTAAAATATGATAATTTGAGAGAAAACAGTCCTACACAAGTTGATTATTGAGTATAATGTAACATATAATCAAATTCTATATTTCCGGCTACAATTTTACATGAAACGTGAAATCTGGTTAGTTGCTAGGCAATAGGCTACCGACATTTGGCAGTTTGCTATAAATAAAACAGTGTGACTTCAATTCTCTATGAAAAGTATCATAGTGTGATGTTCCATTTACAAGACACAATTCGAATTTTAAAGACACAGGTCATGCGAAAAAAGGTCTTATGCAATATGCTGGCAGTGCAGGTCCAGCATATTCTGACAACACTGTGCAGGCTGGGCTGGAACTGCGCTGGCAGCACATTGCATAAGATCAATTTTCACATGGGAGTTCCTACGTGCAAAAGAAATCCTCACTAAAAGCATATTAATTAAGTACATGAAAAACATCTTCAAAGAAATTACTAATATCCTATCCTGAAACGGGGCCTTCCGATTCCTATCATCACATTCGTTTTTTTAGGGTTCAATTCACAAATAATAAATTTACACATTTACATTTTGTCCATATCCTACTTGCTTTTCCACTCATCGATTTTCCAGGGGGGGGGGGGGGGGGGGGGGGGTCCGCTGACCCCATTTGACCCCATGTGCGGATGCACATGATTGTATGATTATTTAAATCCCTACTGTCTAAAAAACATAAAATTTTAATTGTATTTTACGGATTTTACTAAAATTTGATACGATAAAATAGCAGTGTTTTATGCTTCCCATAGCCGAGCTTGTATGATGTTTACATATATTTGTCCTCGACTAACAATGGATCGTCGTAGTCACGATCATAGATTGCAAGCAAATGGAGTTTTGTTAAAGGGATCTTTTCACGCTTTGGTAAATTGACAAAGTTGAAAAAAGCTGTTTCAGATTCGCAAATTTTCGTTTAAGTTATGATATTTGTGATGAAACAGTAATACTGAACATTTACCATGGTCTAATATAGCCATTATATGCATCTTTTGACGATTTTAAAACCTAACAAGGGACAAAATTGTCACAAAACCAGGTTTTCATTGTGAAAAAAAAATCTGATAAAGGGAGAAAACTCAAACTAAACTTTTGAAATGAACAAAAAAAATTAACCCCCTTTGTAATTTTTTTTTTTTTTAAATCTATTTTTAGTCGTGGCGACCTTGACATTGGAGATATTGACGTGATTCTTTCGTGGGACACACCGTCCCATGATGGTGAACAAATGTGCCAAATGATTTTAAAATCTCACAATGAATGACATAGTTATGGCCAGGACAAGCTCATTTATGGCCATTTTTGACCTTTGAACTCAAAGTGTGACCTTGACCTTGGAGATATCGACGTAATTATTTCGCGCGACACACCGTCCAATGATGGTGAACAAATGTGCCAAATGATTTTAAAATCTGACGATGAACGACATAGTTATGGCTTGGACAAGCTCATTTATGGCCATTTTTGACCTTTGAACTCAAAGTGTGACCTTGACCTTGGAGATATCGACGTAATTATTTCGCGCGACACACCGTCCAATGATGGTGAACAAATGTGCCAAATGATTTTAAAATCTGACAATGAACGACATAGTTATGGCCCGGACAAGCTTATTCCGCCAGCCCGCCAGCCAGCCCGCCCGCATTCGCCAATCTAATAACCAGTTTTTTCCTTCGGAAAACCTGGTTAAAAATTATAAAGCGTTGCAACGCGAAACTATTGAATAATTTGGAGAGTTCTGATTTTGTCGTTAAATTTTGTGAAACTACGAAGATTGCTTATATTACGTATAAAATATGTCAAGTATGTGTAATCGGCGGAATAGCTCAGTAGGCTAAAGCGTTTTTACTTCAGGACTCTGGCAGGACTCCAGGGGTCACTGGTTCGAAACCTGGTCCGGGCAATGTTCTTTTCCTTTTTTCAATTTTATTCTTGATTTTTTACTGGAGCTTTTACGATCCAATGTTTACATTTATCGATATAAAGCATTTAATGAATAAGTTAAAAAATGCCAAAATCTGTGAAAAGGCCCCTTTAATAAATATACTTTCAACAGTCTGGCAATTGTTCATAAATTTGTTTGGGGTGTTTTATTCCTTTGTTTAAGTTTATTTATCATTCATAACTGGAAACTTGAACATTGTAACATATCTACAGTTTTTAATGGGACTTCAATTTATTACTCTGTTGTTGTTTTTTGTCAATGAAGAGGACATCTCCCCTTGGCTTCTCACTACTTTCACTGGTGTGCAATAACCAAGATGTGTCCAATGCAAACATGGCATTCCATTGTGAAACCAATCACATCTTGCCCACTTAACAAAGGTAAGTGATACACATGCTGCCTGCTCTTCAGTTTGAGACTGATCAAAGACACAGCAAGTTTCATCATGCTCAACACTACTTGATGTGTCTGGGATCACATTTATGCGCAATGAGCCGGGCTTAAGACTTCCACAATGAGTTTTTTTCTGCTAGCCTTTCTTTCTCCTCACAGATGACTTGTTTTTTTTTGTATGACCTGGTTTGGAATGATTTTTGTGTTGATTTTGTTGTCATGTCTGGTCTTTTCATGGCCTGTTCATGTTTTTGGACTGCATTACTGAGATTTTCACTGGTCATTTCTTTACCAACACAATATTACTAACTGTTCCTTACGGATTCATGACTGATACATGTTCCTTTCATTGAAATACATTGATAGAATAGTCACTGGACTGACTGTCACAACTGTCACATAATACCTCTGGCTGCTGGAACCATGCTGCTCTTTGGTTAAACAGTTGTATCCACAGGGTAAATTCCTGTTCTTCTAAAAGAAGATTGCAAGTTATGTGCACATAAGGCCCTGTTGTATACCTTACTTTCTTGTAAGTTACAAGATATGTCGGCTATTTTGTACTTGGTCATGGCAGCAGTGTTCTGCCGTGGATGCGTCCTAGCGTCATTGGCGCAAAAATAAAATAATTGTCCCCACCCGTTTTCTGTATATGGGTCCGCGGGCGCACAGGAATTAGGAATAAAAACTTATTGATTCAATTTGTAAGTCGGTAAAGTAATCGAGTGAATGTGTAACTAGAACAAATTATTTTCTTGGACGCGACGTCATTGTGTAGCCAATGGTTAATTTACTTTTAATAATAACACTTGCCAGTTGAGATTTTAAGAACCAATCAGCTGATATCAAGAAATTTTTCACACCTATCAAAATGGCGCACAGTGACCGGCAGAAGAAAACAAAATCTATTTTAGTTTTTTTCCTCCGGCAAGTAAAATTAGAAAATATGACGATAATAATTACAACACCTCAACAGAGTCTTCCCAAGTCCCAACATCGTTTAGCAATGACAAAATAGTCTGCCCCTAAATGTACATTCCAAGCAAATTGTCTTCGAAAATTGTCTTGGTCTCTGTTTGACAACAACAAAATGACATGCATTTTGTGCATAAAGCACAAAAAAGAACAAGATTGTTTGTCAGAAACACAATGCCCCCTAATGCGCAGCTTTTTTCTTTGACCTTGAAGGATGACCTTGACCTTTTACCACTCAAAATGTGCAGCTCCATGAGATACACATGCATGTGAAATATCAAGTTGCTATGTTCAATATTTCAAAAGTTATTGCAAAACTTTAATGGAAGGTTAAAGTTTTGGTGACAGAATGACAGACAGACAGGCCAAAAACAATATACCCCCGATCATTCGATTCGGGGGCATAAAAAAGCCTTTACTATCGGTAATTCTAATTATCGAACAAGTATTTTGACACGCAATGCTGAGTCCAATGACAATAAATCTGTTCAAAGTTTTGTAAATATGTTAACAATTGTTTGACAGTTAAAAAGTTTTTAAAATGTTCAAGTTTGAATTAGAATGTTACATCCTGTGGACTGGCTGTAATAAGAAATCAAGCAAATTTAAGTAAAGAGTGAAAGTAAAAGGTAATTAGTTTTTGAAAATTTAATTCTGCTACAAATATATGTCTGTTTCCCCATATGTTTCCTTTTTGCCCCCACTTTTTTAACCCTAAAGGGTCCCTGTCCCCAACAGTAAAGATTCACGGCAGAACACTGTGGCAGCATGTGTTTGTCATATGTATTTTTGTGATAAGACTTGGTACATCCTCTGAACGGGTCCATAGCATTGGACATCAAGGGGCTGCAGAATGTGGCTTGTATGTGCAGGAATAATGTATAGTATGATATTGTTTCCTTTAGCCCTATCAGCCAGTGTTAGGGCAACATGTGGCCTATGTCCATCTATGAGTAAAAGAACCTTGTGATAACCCCTTCCTGGTACCAACTGTATGAAGTGCTCTGAAAGGTATTTGCAAAAAATAGAGAATACATGGTTGGTGCCGAGATGGAGCAAGTTTATCCGGTGAGGCTTTAATAGAAAAAGAAAATAGGGTGAGCTTTAGCAAATAGGGCTCAAAAACTGTAGACTGCCTCCTTAAAATAGCAGTCCAAAGTTTTAAACCCATCTAAATTTGAATTATTTGTACTCTTCAGTTAACTCTGGATAAAACTGAATGATTTTCTTCATGAAATAACTGCATTGTACAATTTTATACTATTTTTAGTGAGCATATCAGCGGCGGCATTTACGCGCAACTTTTGGGTCATTTTTTTCGGTTTTCTACCCAAGTCTAAAAGTCACTCAATTCGCACAGATATGAAATGTAGGTATAATCATATTGCCACAAATGACTCATAATGAGGGTCATCTTTCATCCCGAGTCAAAAATTGTTCACTACACTGGTCAAAAATAAAATGAATTTTGATGATTTTTTCCTTTATATCAGTGTGTTTTACTCACTTTACATCGAAGTGTATGCACATTTAGGGGTTTAAATGGTTTTAAAGGCACTAAATGTTGTATAAATAGTTGATTTAAGTCAACTTAGTCTTTCTTGCATAAACAACTAAGCCTATAGCACAAAGAAACATAGACTGCAGCTCTAAACCAGATGTGCGTACAATGCAAAATAGGGTTTTCTTCGAACATCAGGCTTACATCACCCTACTGAAAAGTTAATAGCTCTGCTGAAATTGGTCATAATCGAATGGGAAAACTGTTTTATGGTGTTGATGACTCTATTTTATAAAAAAATGTCACCTCTGACTCTGGGGCGTTGGGTGTGAAATTCCGGATTTTGTACCTTAAGGAGGCAGTCTACAGTTTTTCTTGAAAATCCCCAGACCGACAACCACTGGTCTGCAAAACACCCTCAAAACAAGGCCTCCAGTCACAACCTGAAAATAGATTCAGACAATATCCAGTGCAGCTCATCAACAGCTTGAAAATAAAGCACAAAACAATGCAGAAAATGATATCTGGGGTAAAATATACCTTTTCAGGGGTCTCGGAACTTGCCCTTAAAAACACAATTTTTAGATAAACCCGGTGTAGCGTAAAAGATGCAAGACCCGTAAAATATGCAAGTTCCGGTTCCGGTCATGTGAATTTTACGTTAGGCTCTGTAAAAAGGGCAAGACCCGTAAAAAGTGCAAGTCTTATATTGTTTTGCAATGACTTTGGTATTTAATTGGAGAAAAACATCACTAATAAAGAGTGTGAATGGGTGGACGTTCGTTTCTTCAAGATTGGGCAAAAAAACATTACCATGCGGGTAAGACTAATTTTCGGACATAACTCTTTTCGGATATACCGATAGACTTTCAAACTGAGCTCCAATTTGAGTTTTAGGAATTATTGATTTTTCGCCACACTTGATATGTGTATGTATAAATAGCGTCGTGTGCTTTTAAATTTGTAAAATAAAGCGTGCAGAAATGTTTATGTGAGCTATTTTCTTGTTTTAATGTGAATTTTCGACCATAAAATATGCAAGTCAGGCGTCTTAAGTGTTTAATACTACCCAACATTAATCTTATTTAACAAAGAGAGCTTAATTATAATGTAATTGCTCACAATCAAACCTGACAAGCCTTAAGACAAAGTTTGTTGCATTATGTGCGGTAGAAAATGTACCATATGTTATTTAAATCAGGCAATAAGGCTGTAAAATATGCAAGTCAAGGTTATTAACTCACTGGCATTTTATATGGAAATATCCCTCAATATTCCCTTTTATTTGTTGCAAAATGAAAAAAAAGTGATTTATTTCACATTTTATTGCCCATAAATTTCATTTTGACAAACTTTTCTAAATACAGTTGTCGGTTTATGCAAGCACTGCATAAATTTTCTCACTTAAATCATCATAAAAACCCTTATCATTTTACAAAGAAATCGAAGAACTATGCAATAGGTGTCCCAAGCACTGCGTACATTTACGAAGTATTACATTTATAAAAAAGGTGGTGTGGTAGTTTGAATTTCACTAATACAGCATTTTTGGGAAGTATCTTTTAACATAAATTTACGCACTTAAATCAATATAAAACCCTTGCAAATTTACAGACTATTTATAGTTGTAAACAAAAAATTGTCTCAAGCACTGCATAAATTAATAAACTAATTTATGGCAAAAGATAGCAACATTATAGTTTGAAATTCAAATATACAACACTTTTAACTAAAACATATGATCTTTCTGCATAAGTCAGGCTCTTCATTAATTTACGCGCTTAAATCAAATAAAAACCCTGGCAATTTCTCCAGTGGCAGTGCGTAAATTTACTAACTAATTTATTGCAAAAGCAGTTCGTAATTTTATTGTAAAGAGGTCAGCTAACTATCTTTCTACACAAGACAAGCTCTGCGTAAATGTACGCACTTAAAATCTACATCAAAATACCTGATATTTTTACCAACTTTTCAAGCAAACAAAATTGTGCAAAGAACTCTTCTACATAAGCCAAGCTCTGCGTAAATTTACGCACTTAAATCAATATCAAACCCTGGCAATTTTACAGACTATTTGAAGTTGTAAACAAAAATTGTCCCAAGCACTGCGTAAATTTACAAACAACTTCATGGTAAAACAAAACAGTAGAGTTATACTTTGCATTTTACAAATACAACATTTTTTAGTCCCCTACTGGTTTCACCGGAGGGGACTTATGGTTTGCGCTCCGTCTGTCAGTCCGTCTGTCAATCCGTCCGTCCATCACACTTTTCTGGATCCTGCGATAACTTTAAAAGTTCTTAATATTTTTTTCATGAAACTTGAAACATGGATAGATGTCAATATTGACATTATGCACGTCATTTCATTTCGTTCCTAAGTCAAAAATTATAGTTGCTATGGCAACAAATAAACTAAAAATACTGCTGAAATGGTGGTTTTCTGGTTCCTGCGATAACTTTTAAAGTTCTTTATAATTTTTCATGAAACTTGAAACATGGATAGATGGCAATATGGACATTATGCATGTCATTTCATTCTGTTCCTACATCATAAAATTCTGGTTGCTATGGCAACAAATATATATATTTTTTAAATCTGAAAATGGTGGAATTTCTGACAATGGTGGAGCCGGTAGGGGACTAATATTTCCTTACAATAGTCTTGTTCTAACTATCTTTCTACGTAAGCCAAGCTCTGCATAAATAACAATGAAAATCTGCAAAATACTAGCAACTACAAAATACCTGATATTTTTACCAACTTTTCAAACAAACAAAATTGTTCAAAGCATAAGACAAGCTCTGCGTAACTTTACGCACTTAAATCAATATAAAACCCTGGCAATTGTACAGACTATTTGAAGTAGTAAACAAAAATTTTCCCTAGCACTGCGTAAATTTAAAAACTAATTATTTGGTAAAAAAAGTTTGGTTATGTTATACTCTGAATTTCTAAAATACAAAATTTTCTGACTATCTTCCTACATAAGTCATGTCTTGCATAAATTTATGCACTAAAATCATCTAAGAAATACCAAATAATTTTACAAACTAATCAAAGTAATAAAAATTGTCCAAGCAATGCATTTATGTACGAATGTATGGCAAAATATAGGAATATTATAGTTTGAAATTCATAAAACAACACTTTCAACTAAAAAATATGTCTGGAAAGTCTATTTCATCTTGTTCTAGTTTGCAGTGCGCAGGCTACTGTCCCCCTTCAAGAGCAAGAGAAATCTCACAATGAACAACATAGTTATGCACGGACAAGCTCATTTATGGCCATCTTTTACCTTTGAACTCTAAGTGTGACCTTGATATTGACGTATTTCTTTCGCATGACACACCGTTCAATGTCCAATAATGTTGAACAAAAGTGCCAAATGAATTTTAAATCTCGCAATGAATGACATAGTTATGGCCTGGACAAGCTCATTTAAGGCCATTTTTGACCTTTGAACTCCAAATGTGACCTTGACCTTGGAAATATCGACGTAATTCTTGCGCGCGACACACAGTAACATGATGGTGAACATCTATGCCAAATGATTTTAAAATATCACAATGAACGACATAGCTATGGCCCGGACAAGCTTGTTTCGCCCGCCAGCCCGCCGACATTCGCCAATCTAATAACCAGTTTTTTCCTTCCGAAAACCTGGATAAAAGTGTTGATGACGCACAAGGGACAAATACTGATCCTAAAAGCACACCATATGCACCTTGTGCTCAGGTGAGTTAAAAATAATGAAATAAATAATACATGCTTTATGAAACAAATGTAATTTTTACTTAAACTTAACTAAATTTCCAGTACTTTAAATTGGTAATGTCATAGTCTGAGATGGTAAAGATTCTGCACATATACATAATATAGATTGGCGTGTTCAACAATTCAAATATATGACTGTTAGATTCAATTATTTCTTTATCCCAGTAATTCTCAAACTGGTTCAGCTTGTTTGGGAAAATGAGGGACCACGATACAGAAATGCTCCTCCAGTCGGGTCTGTTGTGTGCAGCTTTGAGTAATTCATCCATGGAAAGGCATGTCCATTTTTTTACATTATCCATCCATCTTTTCTACAAATGGCCTCATCGTCGACCTTCCTCTAGCGTACCCTGGAAAACAGCCTTGCAAAGAGTTGTGCCTGGTGATGTGTCCAAACCAAGCCAGCTGTACCTTAGCACAATTATTCATGGTCATGGTAGTGCAGTTATAAAATTGAATTAAGTAATCCAGTGTTATTTGTTCACTTAATATCGAGAGCTTTATTTGTCCATTGATATGTAGAGAGAACATCAACGGAATTGATTTGCTGTTGGCATGTATTAGACCTTCTTAGACCTTGTGAAGTCTGTTCTCAGTTCTGAAATTTAAAGAAATATTAGCATACAGTTGACAATATAACAGCCAAGACTTTTCACCGTTGAATACAAACACATACACAAATAGGCATGAAGGATTTCTTTGCCTATTAATTTTTGTAGAAAAATTCACACAAATGCTGGCATCATAATTATGTTATTTTGTTTATAAAGCTATACTTCTACAAGTGTACAATCAATAAATGCATTCCAAGCATAACAGGAGACAAGAAATACATTAAGTATATATCTATGGTAACTACCGGTAAAGTAAAAATATAAATTAACAAGAGCACCGCCTTGCAGGTGCAGACCGCTCATCTATTTTCTTTTTAAAGGTGAAAGGACTCTCATTTTCAATCACAAAGGAGGGAGGGGTGGAGTGAAGAGGGGTGTATAGTGTGGGGGTTTGGGTGCGATGGTTGGTCGGTATTTCAAACATAAAATAATAAAAATAAATATTTGTGTTTTGAACCGTTTCAAATAAAAAAAAATTGGGGGTTGGGTGGGTATAGTGTGAGGGTGTGGTGGTCATTTTTGAGATGATCTTTAAAAAAAAAAAATTAGGAGGGGGGATTCGGGGTGGGGGGGAGGGGGGGTGTGGGGGATTCTTGGGTGCGATGGTCGGACAGTATTTCAAACATAAAATAATAAAAATAAATATTTGTGTTTTTTAACCTTTCTAAAAAAAAATTGGGGGGTGGGTGGGGTGGTATAGTGTGAGGGTGTGGTGGTCATTTGTGAGATGATCTTAAAAAAAAATATAAAAAAATAGGGGGGGATTCGGGGGGGAAGGCACGGGGGATGGTTTGGGTGGAGTCTATTGTGGTATGTCAGGTAAAAGTAGTTTTTTCAAAGTATCAATCAAATCTAATCATAAATAAAGAAGTTATGGCAATTTTAGCAAAATTTAATAATTTGACCTTGAGAGTCAAGGTCATTCAAAGGTCAAGGTAAAATTCAACTTGCCAGGTACAGTAACCTCATGATAGCATGAAAGTATTTGAAGTTTGAAAGCAATAGCCTTGATACTTTAGAAGTAAAGTGGATCGAAACACAAAATTTAACCATATATTCAAAGTTACTAAGTAAAAAAGGGCCATAATTCCGTGTAAATGACAACAAGAGTTATGCAACTTGTCCTTTTACTGTACCCTTATGATAGTTTGCGAGTGTTCCAAGTATGAAAGCAATATCTATAATACTTAAGGGGTAAAGTGGACCAAAACACATAACTTAACCAAATTTTCAATTTTCTAAGTATAAAAAAGGCACATAATTTTGTCAAAATGCCAGTCAGAGTTACATTACTTTGCCTGCACAGTCCCCTTATGATAGTTAGTCAGTGTTGCAAGTATGAAAGCAATAGCTTTGATACTTAAGGAATAAAATGGACCTAAACACAAAACTTAACCAAAATTTTCAATTTTCTAAGTATAAAAAGGGCACATAATTCTGTCAAAATGCACGCTAGAGTCATCTAACTTTGCCTGTCCAGTCCCCTCATGATAGTAAGTAAGTGTACCAAGTTTTAATGCAATAGCATTGATACTTTCTGAGAAAAGTGGACCTAAACGCAAAACTTAACCGGACGCCAACGCCGACGCCATGGTGATGACAATAGCTCATTTTTTTTTCAAAAAATAGATGAGCTAATAAAAACACAACTAAGAATTCATCCCAGCAAATGGAAATTGTTCAGTACTGTTGTCTCGCAACTTAATATATAAATTTGATGCTTGTTGTTACAATGCCATTGAGTTGTATTGTATAGAATTCTTTATACGAATTGAATATGCATCTTTTTCACCTCTAATATTTCTATTCTTTTCAACTTGTTACAAAATACCATTAATAGAGTACCGGTACTGTACCGTTACTAAAAATAAAATGTGTTTCTATGCCTTTTTCACCTGTTAGTGCAATTTATTCATACTTTTATTGTGTATACATGTACATACTGGAAATGTGTCTTTTTTTCTTTTTGCAACTGTCATATATTTTTTTTAATTTGCATTATTGTTTTTCAAACTAGGAATTACAAACAACTAAAGTCATACTTTAAATTTACATAAATTATATAATTTATATATGTGGCTTATGACCCTTTTGTTCATCTCAGATTGCATTATAACACAGTGCTCCAGCCAGCTTTTCAAAATAGAGGGGAGCTTCCCCAAAAAGGGCACATTTCACGCGTAATTTTGGAAAATAGGGCATTTGGTTATACATATACTTAAGTATATACTTTGGTTATACTATATACTTATTAATTGCAAACACTAATGCATTGGATGACTTACCCAATTGTATGCTGTTCCTCATTTTGTGTAATGAAATTACAACAAACATATTTAAATCTACATTGGCGCTTAGGAAAACAACTTAGTAGCCAATTTCCTAACCGACTTGGGCTAGCATCCGACTACACGCATTAGAGATATATAGATATCATATTTCTTTACGGTGTGTGTGGGGGGGGGGGGAAATTTTGATGTTTTTTTATCACCTATCATCATTGAACTGCATGTTAATCTTTCAGGTTTCAGTTTCAGCATCAGTGGCCTTTTAGAAGAAAATGAAATGAAGAAAATATGAAATAAATTCAGGGGTTTCACTGGATCAAAAAAATGTTATGACTGTCACTACTTAAATTCGTAGCTTTAAATAACTTTGAGCCAATGTTTGTCCACAATAATAATATTTATTAAAACAAAAATTTATATTGACAAATTTAAAGTCTAAACAATGATCAATGTCACCATGAAGTAGCATCCAGTCTGGAGATTAAAATGAAACATTGTTATTGTTAATAATAGGATATATTTATTTCACAACACGTTATTTCAACTAATGTCAACAACGTTGACAGTTTTGTTAGGTCGCGAAAATATATGACAATATCAACATTACATTTTACTTGCAGAGTGATAAATCCTCCTTCCAAACAAGTTCTTTATTTGTTGAAATAACAACTGTCTGCCCCTATTCATTTTAAAATTCATCATGATTGAGGACAGACAGTGTTTTAAAGTTCAGAAATAAAATCCATACACAAATATGTTTCCATTCCGTAATTTGGAACTTAAAATTAGCCGCATATTCGCATTAAAAAAAGATGATTAATTTTCAAATGTTAATAGGTATTTTGACTTAAAATTCTTTATTTTTCCAAACAAAAAAATACAGCCAGAAATTCAGAAGTTTAAAAAAAACAATAGTGCGGAGTTTTATTTCATTCAGTGTGATTGTGCCTAACCAAGCGTGACCTCAGAGATAATCTTTCACAGCATGTTACTATCGTCTGCAACGAAAGGCTAATTAGTGATCTGATAACAAACCATGCCCTTGGGGCTTATTTGTTAACAATGTGTTGACTTAATACACCCCAGGCAGTCATGTAAGGGTGTTATCTGTGTATTCATGTCGATGTTTCTGGCGATTTATACGGCCTGAAAACAGGAATTTAGAGATCAAAAGGGCATTTGACAGAAAAATAGAGGGGCGCTTTTTAAGTGGGCAAATTTTAGAGGGGCGCAGCGCCCCTCTATTTACTGCTAGCTGGAGCACTGTAACATTAAAACCTGTTGGAAAAAATAAGATTGAAAGTATAGATTTTTGTAATTGGTGAATGTTCAGTAAATTATTTTTTGGTGAATATGATGTATAAGTTAACCCATTAATGACCAGTGTCTGATAAGAATTGTATCTGATAACAACATTTTCTCACTCTTGACTGTGATTTATGGCTGATCAGAATGGGGTTTAGAAACCATATATCACTAGGGGTGTTGATTACAACAGATAAGAATTTATGATGCCCCTAGACAGGTGATTTTTGGTACAAGTATAATAATTTGCAGAAATGTGTACCTTGTCATAATTTATATGTGCTATTATTAATCTTAGGGATACAACTGCACCATTTTTATTATAAACTTTGGCACTTAATAAGAAATAACTATATGTACGCTGAATTCGTAACTAACATTGACAGGAATTTCCAATAAAAAAGTATTTTAATTGCAAGTGTGGGTAGTTAAAGGTCTAGCACTTGTCACGGTATTACTTCAAGTGGTAGTTATTTATTAATTACCAGTAATTTATAGCATAAAGGCATCACACATGTACAATAATTTTGAATGTTATCCTGGGCAGATACAATTAAACGTTAAATGAAGAGTTTAATTCATTGATTTTCAAACATGTTATTTTACATTATATACATTCTGTTCACAAACACAAAGTCGGTTGTGCTGTATCAAAAAGGCAGCATTAGGCTCTCAGTGTCTATCCTTCCGTCACACTTTCGTGAGGATACACACTCCTAAAGAATTTTCACCAATCTGCTCCAAGTTTAAATACAAAATGCTTTCATAAGACAAGAGCTCACTGACTAATTTTAGAAAGTTTGCGACTCATTTATTTACAGTTTGGAACTGTTCGCAGCTCATTTTTTCACAAAATGAGGGGGACAAGGCCGCTTAAAAAAAAACAGGAAGAGAAGTCATGTACTATCATGTCCAAATATGCATTTTTTGTTGTAAAATATCCAAGTCAACGTTTTAAAGCGTAATTATACGATTTTTATATGTGTTAAATTTTTATATATTGATACAAATATGTTATAATAACACACAATATGCAAGAAAAATGATACATTTAAGACGAATTTCATAAAATACAGCAAATACAAATTATCGCCCGAGCCTATTGTGACGAAGATAATTCGTACATATTTTCCTGTAATAACCGATGCATTCGTCTTTTTAGTAAGTGTTCGGGTGTCGTATGAACCAATATCGATGCAGTATTTCAAATGAACCGTTAAACTAAATTTAGATTCACATCGTACATGCATAATATACATGCTGCGAATTCGGCTGTACAGCCTTTTTCGATTTCAGAATTAAATATGGCTTATTTAGCATTTTGGCGACACATGTTCTTCTTAACTTTTATTTTAGTTTATATTGAAATATATGTATAATAAGTTTTTTACATATTTTATATTAATTAATAAATATTTGACAAGATCATATATACCCGCTTTATGGTTACCCGCTTTATGGTGCTAAATGGTTAATATTTCCCACACATATAGCTTAGTTATCATGGTGTTGTTCATTAACAGGCACTCATCTGTTAGAAGCCATTTTTCTTACATAGTTTCACTTAAAAAATTCTTATAAAAATATACATTTGTGGCTATAAAATTTGCAAGTTTAGCCAAAAAATTTGCAAGTGTGGCCATAAAATATGCAAGTCAATATTTCTTTGTGCTTAACTTACCAACTGTTCATCTGTTTTTAAAACCAATTTAGCTCATTTAGGTTATTTTATATAAAGATTATCAAAGACTGAAACTAACTTTCATGGATACTTCAGGTTAGAATATAGTTGTTGTTTTTTTGTTCAAATGTGTATTTTAAAGGGACTGTCAACCACAAATGACGAAAAAAGAAAAGTTCTAAAATACCGTTTTTTTTAACAACTATTAGTTTATATTGATGAACATATCACAACCGGTATATTATATTACTTGAAAAAAGTTCATATTTTCAGTATAATTGGTAATAAAATTTTACGATGTGAAATCGAAAGTAGATCGTGAAAATAGGTGATATAACAATATACACACTCTAAATATCGCAAGTAGATTGATCATTTTTTATATATAATGTATACAATTCATTACGCATGCACAGTTTGCATTTTCCTGGATTTACCACATGACGATGATGATCAATCTACTGGTGTTATTTATAGTTGACTGGTAGTTACCTGGTAGACATACCACAACTTTTGTTAAGTCATGTAATATATCGTGGACGAACCATCTTTCGAACCTCTTAATTTTTGATATGTCGTGATATTTTAATCAATATAACCAATTGTGAAAAAATACAGTATTTAACAACTGTTCTTTTCTTCGTTGTCGTGGTTGACAATCCCTTTATCCGCAACATATGCAAGTCAAGCATCTAGCTAATGTTATACTGTTATTTAGTTCTGGCTTCCATAACTTTAAATGTCGCTTTTTATGATTTTTGACAGGCGCGACTTTATAGTTATGGACCAACCCCATTAGGAAAGTCAACCAGAAATTCCCGAAAAGTTGACAGTTAACAAAGATCGGTCCAAAAAAGCCTTTTAAACAGTTATTGACCGAAAATGAAAGCATGTCACGATATAATGATGTTTTATATACACATTTACCTCACTTGAACTCAAAATTCGGTGAAAAACATGTCCATATTACTGCTTTATTCGGGAACAGTGAATGAAATCAACACCATGGAAGACATTTTGAAATGGAACTCTCGTGAGAGTTCACGGTCACGGTCAATCTATTTTTAGGTCCTATTTTTAGAAACAAACATGTGCTTAGTTTGTTTACATACACAAATTGACGAAAATGGCATTTCCAGGAGTTTTACTTCACTGGTGACTGTTTTGTGAATTTAACAAGAAGCAATCACTAGTTAATAGAAGTATCCTCATGGTTATTGCAAAACTCATCGATGCAAATGGAGAATTGGATTGATTTTGAGTGGAAATACACTGGAAAATGACTATGCATGTGTTAACTTGGAAAATGTGTAAGATGTCAGATTTTGACAGAGGAAGTGCCAACAGTTGGCAGATGTCAATCAAGACTTTCAGGACCTGGGCGAGCCCCTTATTTGTCTCATTTAGTCTGCAACCATGGAGCAGTGCAGAGCATGTGGATGCTCTTTGAAAAAAGCAAGAAGTGTTGCAAGTAAGCTTCATGGCCATGGGATGAACCTCACGGTAGGAGAAGGAGTGAAGGAAACTTTTAATGTGGATTTAACACCGGGAAGAAATGTGTGTGGTGATTGTTTTAAAAAAATAAGTCAAGTGACTGTTCTGTCTCAAAAAGTAAAAAATGACAATATCAAATTGCGAACTCAGAAAAGGAAACTAACTAATTCTGGACTTTTTGAGAAGGATCAGACTAACAAATTGAAGTCACCTGTATCATTTTCACCATCACCAGCAGCAAAAAGAATATGCTTTTCTCCAAAGAAAGCCAGTACACCCAAACAGAATGTAAAGGTAACATTTTGTTATTTAATGTATTCCTTCTGTATATGCCTATGTAGAAACAATAGCTTGTAGTGTACCATTGAATACATTACTCTTTATAAAATCCTGGGTTCATTTGCTTAAAAACTGTAGCTTTAATTTGATACTTACTTTAATTACTGAATTCCATTTTAGTTAAATAAATGCATGTTTAGCCAGTATATATAATATTTAAGAATATGAATGAAAACTTGTTACTGTTACATGAGTACGGATGACCTGTCTTCAGTATTATATTGATATTTAAGAATAGGAATGAAAACTTGTTACTGTTACATGTGTAAGAATGACCTGTCTTCAGTTACCCATATTGAAAACTATTATTATAATTATTATAAGAAAAAATAAAAAGAAACTGTTAACATTAGATAAGAGACATTGAAATACTGATAACAGAATAAATACTCAATAATTCCAAAAGACCATCAAGCACAAGTTAGAAAACAGTAAGTTATGAGCATTAATATCATTAAAATCTGTAGGATTAGTAAGTTTTAATTACTTTTTTGTAAAATGAAGGTGTAAAATCAACCACACAACAGCATAGCAAGCAATCATAAAAAACACAAGGTGTTAACCTTTCCATTGAACAGCTCTTTATTCATGACACACCAGATATGCTTCGTGTAAGTAATGTATTTAAGAACTAATAAATAGCTTAAACTTTTAACATTGTTTGCTCTCAATAGAAACCTACCAGTACTACCTTGGTTGAGACCATAGTTCGTCAGGTGACTAACACAAACTATGATGCTGCTTTAAGAACAATGATGAAAGGCTCCAAGAAGGCTTTTGCAGACATAAAAAAAGTCATAGGTCTGCTTGTCCAGGATGAAGTCAGGGCATTCTCAAAAACACTGTCATCTCTTAGACAGGATTTGACATTAGAGAGCATTGAGAAGTTCAGTTGGACAGCTTTTCTCAATGAAATCGATTCAGGGCTACCTCTTCTGTCAACTGTGTTGCGGTCTTCAGTAACCACTAGACGAACAAAAGACAAGATATCAAGGTTCTTGCATTTCTTCAATAGGCCACATAATGCTCAATGTACTTAAAACCTGATAAACATTCCGATATGAAGTTATAAAGGAGTGCATGAAATTATACAAAAACTTAAATCTTAAATGAAATGAAGCAGTTGTTGTTCACAAGACTTGTCAAACTAATTATTTAACTCTTTCAGTGATGGAACCAAATTTTGAAGGCCTTTGCCAACAGTTTGGATCCAGATGAGACGCCACAAAATGTGGCGTCTCATCAGGATCCAAACTGTTTGCTATTCTGATAGTAACTCTTTCAGTGCTGGAACCAAATTTTGAAGGCCTTTGCCAACAGTTTGGATCCAGATGAGACGCCACAAAACGTGGCGTCTCATCAGGATCCAAACTGTTTGCTATTCTGATAGTATTCTTTGAAAAAAATCATAGAAAATGCTAATTTTAGAAATTCAGCAGACAACATTTTTGCAGATAACAAATTTCCCAGCATTCAAAGGGTTAATAAGGAAATAGTGCAATGTAATGTATATAAATATCAAATTTTATGAATGACATTTATTTTTGCAATTTGTTTGCTTATATTTTTAAAGAAACTTACAATGTTGCAGTTCTGGTAACAAGATTGGTCCTTTGGTACCTGTATTTGGACTTCTTGTGAGTATCATCCTTCATAAAAGATTTCCAGCCAAGTTCAAGTTCCTGCAACAAATCTTATCCATACAGATGTTCCGATCAGGCTGTAACCACAAGGTAGGCTAAAAAGTACTAATTTGAGTTAAACAATGTGTATTTCATTGCATGACAAGCTTGGGTCATGGAACAAACAAGTGCTCTGTCTGTTAAAATCTTTATTGTAATTAAAATTTTAACTGATGACTGTTAATGAACTACTTTAGCTTAATATGCCATTACACAAGTTAAACATTTTGCAGATATTCAGATGGTTCCATAAGTTTGGACTATGCATGAGTATCCATACAACAAGACAACTTGTAGATCGTCTAGGAAAAAGCTATGACACCAAAATAAAGGAGTGGAAACAGAACATAGAAGAGGTATAAAATATCCCAGAAAAAAAATTAACAAAGCAAAAATGCATGATCAATAGCTACCTTGTACATACACTTAATATATCTTGGCCTTTAATCGTCATTATTTCATAGGCAACAATAACTTCTGCTAACTAGCTTTAAAAATGCCTACCTAACTGGAAATAAACATTTTTTGCAGCATGTTCTACATGTGAGACCAACACTGGTAGCTGACACAAGAACTGATGAGAGTGAATGGTCATCTCTCAGTGACAGTGAGGTCAACATGTCTGATGAAACAGATGATGACGAAGATCTGGATGAAGACCAGGAAATTCAGGACCTGTCCCTGGTGTTGGAAGACACAATACTGTACTCGGAGTCAGACCACGATGAAGAATTTGTTCCACTCCCTGAAAGATCTGAAATGAATGGTATGTTTAAATTTAAGAAACCATACCCTGCTCAAACTTAAGCAAAACAAACAATTGTATTTTACAGGTAGTTTAGCAGTAGTTAATTTGTATGAAGTTATTGTATGTTACACACTAGTACACTGAGGAGAGTGGACCATTAACAGTACTTTATTGTAGACAACTTTCTTTTAATCCATTATTTTAATTTTTGTGGATATAAAACCCACTTTGCCTGTGTTTGGGAAAATAAATTGTGTTTATTAATGCATTTTTTCTCTACGTTTTTTCAATATTGGTTCGAATCAATATGCCCTATATTTTAATAACTGTTTTAAAATTTAACAACGAGAATTTACTAGGAATACTTTACCTCAGATATACCAGGTTTTTCTGTGTGCTGGGACAACGTCCAGAAAATGTCAGTAGCGCGCCACCAAAGCAGGCATAGTGGAAATAAGATGCTGCTCTGGGCAAACTGCTTTGCAACGCTTGACAGAATCAGCTTCACATCCTCTTCTTGTTCCTGGGAAGAAACAGTACCAGCCAGTTCCATTGATCTAAAAGTAATCATTCTTTAAAATGTACCCTTGGAGCTGATAAAGCTGAAAAAATAATTTTAAATTACAAAAAAGCTGCATGTTTGTAATTGTATTGAAGTGTAATGGAAATTATTTATTTTCATTTTATATTTTGTATTTTTAAACACTGCATTTGGCTAATTTATTAACATCTAATCACTCTATTGAATGTCAATGCTTAAATACGCATTATGTGTGACAGACATTCCTACCAAGTGATGAGGACTGGAAGCAGCTACGCTCCAGGATGGAGTTGATTGTTGCAAGGACTCTAGCAAGTATCCTTGACCTTGACATCCCAGTGCAGCAGCATCTTCCTCACAAGTATTCAACAGAATCTGCGAAGAAAAGTGAAGTTGTAAGCGTTATTTTAATTTGTTTTATTTCTGCTGTTGTAAATGTATACTTGTATTGTCCCCTACTGGTGAAACCTGAGGGGACTTATGGTTTGCGCTCTGTGTGTCAATCTGTCTGTCAGTCTGTCACACTTTTCTGGATCCTGCGATAACTTTATAATTTCTTCATGTTATTTCATGAAACTTGAAACGTGGACAGATGGCAATATGGAGATTATGCATGTCAATTCATTTTGTTCCTAAGTCAAAAATTGTGGTTGCTATGGCAACAAATATAGATACTTTTACTGACAATGGTGGAGTTTCACCAGTAGGTGACAATATTGCTTGTAAATCTCTGGTTCATAAATATATCTGAATGAAATACAGAAATACACATGTATCTCTTAAACGTTACATGATCATTTTAAATAAATAACACTCTTTAATGTTCTTCAAGGTCAACCTTGGTGTTGTGAAAGAAAACCCTGCAACATGCAAAGGTGTAATTGAGATAATGAAGTACCTTAATCGATACACACCGAGGGATGTTGAAGGAACACCCTGGCCTATAATTTGTCACGGGGACCAGCTGTCGGTGGAGCGTATGATAGAGTGTAGGATAGCCATGTCCTCCTCTGCTCTCCCTGGGGACCGTCTAGAGGGGCTAATCCCAAGACCACAGAACTTCCATAAGCGAATTGTGCTCCTACAGGTATAGAACAAAAAAATCATGATTCATGATCATGATTCAACTTATATATAAATGTACAGCAATAAGAAACCTGAATAAATAATGTATTTGGATTATGAGTCTAATTACTAAAGCTTATCCATATATCATACGACACATATGATAGAATTAATTTTATTGAAATTCACAGGTGACACTGGATACCCTTTTTGGAAAAGGGGCGTGTGACAAAGGCACACTTACTCAAATAAAGAATGTCTTTGGACATAGAAATGTGAAAAAAAAAGCTTCAGACTGTATGAACCATTTGACAAACTTTTTGGACTTTGTAACAGAAGGTCACATACTGTTGTTAGCAGCACAACTTCGAAAAAATGAGAATTTTAGCGAACAGCTTACATGTTTGGAAGACGTTACACAGTTGGCCAAGGAAATTATTCAATTCATATGGCCAAACACCAATGAATACGTGGCTGCCGTTGAAGATGACAGGAAGTATACATGCATATGTGATGAAGAGGATGGTGAGTAAATTCAGAATTGACTGGAAAAAAAGAGAAATAATTCAGTTTAAATATATAAGCTTACCTTGTGTAACAAACAAATATTCACTTTGCATTACAGTATTTTAAATATAAGTCAAATGACTAAGCAGTCTTCATTCTCAAAACAGGAGGTGCAGAATGGATAGAATGTTCAAGTACCATGAGTTGCCCAACGAGATGGTTCCACAAGGACTGTGTTGACGTGCCGGATGGTGCAGAAGATGAT
This sequence comes from Dreissena polymorpha, assembly GCF_020536995.1. Lineage (NCBI taxonomy): Eukaryota > Metazoa > Mollusca > Bivalvia > Myida > Dreissenidae > Dreissena > Dreissena polymorpha. The sequence continues at coordinate 91,213,794 of NC_068360.1, forward strand.
GACTGGTGGTGCTCCCCAGAATGTCAAGCACGGGGCCTAAGTGCATATTGCTGTGGCAAGCAGTTGGAGAGCACATGGATACGGTGCTCATCAGAGGCTGACTGTGTACGTGGCGAGTGGTTTCACACAGTCTGTGTGGGGACAAACGATACTTCTGGTTAGTGTCATAATTAATTATTTTGCATAAAAATATATCATTTATCATTTAAAGGTTATTAACTTTAAATACTCATTTCTGTTAATCTTTCAATCATGATTTTTTTCAGGCATATGGCATTGTTCTGAAGTCTGTAGGTCAGGCAAGGAAATTGATCACAAACAGGCATATGCAATGAGTGTCCTGTGGCGTGGCCTCATGCACATGGCAGAAAGGGACGCGGAGAGGGAAAACGACGGGGAAGCCATGATAAGCTTTTGGCGACTGAATATGCTGGAGTTTTGGGAACATGGCCACTACAAATACCTGACACTGGCCTTTAGACTTTTGGCCTGTAAGATGATATTTAATAAGAAACCAATATAAAATTAATGTTATGAATTTCTAAACAAAATTTCATACATTTAAATCATAAAAATGCATACATATATTTTAACAGTAAATTTGATAAAGTATAATTATAGCTTTTATATCCATTATGGTATTATTTTGCATAGTTTTATGTGTCCGGAATGCAACAATCCGAAGTAATGTATACTTTTTATTCATGTAGCTGTTAGTGGTTGGATGCCCAAGCGGATATCAGAAAACCTGATATGGAACAGTACGGCCAATTTGCGAGGGGAACCTGGATGTAATGTACCTTTGGACCTGCTGAATGAGTTCCTAAACAATGAATTCAAAAGTATGTATTTGTCGTTGTTGTTGTTGTTCTTTCAGTTCAATTTACATCTGAATATGTTAAGCGCACATTTAGTCACTATATCTTAAGAGCGTCTGTATGATCATGATAATCAGCTGTTCACTGTCAAAGGGAAAATGTAAACACAGGAGAGATTGAGATAAGTTCTTGTACTTGCTACTTGTTATTAATTAATTTAATTTTAGACCTGATTGGGAAACAAAAAGTATGTCTTGCTAATGTGAACACGAACTCAGCTGAACAAAACACTTTGTGAAAAGAAACTTTGATATAATTTAAATTTTGCTGAATAAATATGTACTTTGAGAATAAAATATTTTGTATTGTTTTCTCATTACTATGCACACAGTTACTTAATCTTTCTATAGCAGCCTTAAATTTCTGTTTGAACTTTTGTTCCAGCCAATCTGAAACGGGTCAAAGGCCAGTATACTGATTCTGCAGTTCAGCGCTGCAGTCTGATTTCCGGAACAGTTGGTAAAGGTTTAGAAGAAAAATTCATGAGCCAGGTGATGGACAAATACATTGGTCGATCAAAAAGTGCACATGCAGCGCACACACGAGACTTAAAGAAGTTTGTGAAATTATATAAAGGTGAACGCCTTTTCCAATGCCTGCCTGGAAGACATCACAGTTCTTATGAACATTTTGTTCACAGTATTCCACTGAGAACACCTTCAAAACTAAAGGACAGATTGATGAAATATTGTGTTAAACTTGACACAGAAAGGTTGCTGTGCAAATGAATCAGAATATTTGATCATAATACACTATAGTAGTACTGAAGTTGTTGAATAAGTGACTTACATGCACCAACTATTTCTAACTTGCAACTTTGAAAGTATTTGCTTCATATTTATGGAAAATTAATAACCAATAGCTGCTTATAAAATAAACAATTTTGTCTATTTTTAAATTTTTCAGTAGGACATTGCACCATGACAATTAACTTGCATACTTACATGATTTTTTAGCATGGATTTGCTGATGGTGGCACTGCTCACTTTTCTTGATACGAGTTTTAACAGTAAACTTCACAAAGTCTGAGAAAATCTTGTACAATGCACAGGCTTCATGTAAATGTCAGCATATATAAATGGCAGCAAAATGTCCATATCACATTTTGTATTTGAGTACTTGATGATGGCCAGGATTTATTGCAAAAATGGTATTAGAATATGCAGCCACATTTAGGTTGTGTTTTCTAATCCTCACTAGCTACCGAGTGAGTATTGTTAAAACTTTCACAGTTGAATGGCCTAAATGTGAAGATGACCATATAAAACATATGAGATTAGTTCCTTGCTTGACAGCAAATATACAAAAGCAAAACTCTCAGCAGTATAGCACTCCCATTGAATGGTAAAAAATGTCCATAAATGAGCTGTTCTGGGCCATTACTATGTCATTCATTGTTAGATTTTAAAATCATTTGGCACATTTGTTCACCATCATTGGCAGGAGGTCTCAATGCGAAAGAATTACGTCGATATCTTCAAGGTCAAGTTCACACTTTGAGTTCAAAGGTTAAAAATGGCCATAAATGAGATTGTCCCGGCCATAACTATGTTGTTCATTGTTAGATTTTAAAATCATTTGGCACATTTGTTCACCATTATTGGCAGGAGGTCTCAATGCGAAAGAATTACGTTGATATCTCCAAAGTCAAGTTCACACTTTGAGTTCAAAGGTTAAAAATGGCCATACATGAGATTTTCCTGGCCATAACTATGTTGTTTAAAATCATTTGGCACATTTGTTCACCATTATTGGCAAGAGGTCTCAATGCGAAAGAATTACGTTGATATCTCCAAAGTCAAGTTCACACTTTGTGAGTTCAGAGGTTTAAAATGGCCATAAATGAGATTGTCCCGGCCATAACTATGTTGTTCATGGTTAGATTTTAAAATCATTTGGCACATTTGTTCACCATTATTGGCAGGAGGTCTCGATGCGAAAGAATTACGTTGATATCTCCAAAGTCAAGTTCACACTTTGAGTTCAAAGGTTAAAAATGGCCATAAATGAGATTGTCCCGGCCATAACTATGTTGTTCATTGTTAGATTTTAAAATCATTTGGCACATTTGTTCACCATCATTGGACAGTGTGTCATGCAAAAGAATCACGTCAATATCTGCAATGTCAAGGTTACACTTTTGTCCACCATGCTTTCATTGACTGATGGATTTATGCGTGTCCAAGTGTTAAATTAAACATTAACATGAACATGAACATTTCTTATGGCAGTTAGAGCAGCACAGGCACATATTACATTCACATGCAACGCATTTGCTGTTATTGCCACACACTTTTGTTGGTGCCTTGAATGTCGGAGTCACCGACAACAAATCCATAATGTATTGCCGGTAGCATTCCTCACTCTTGACAAGTGTCTTCATTTCCTCTGAACAGTTCAGCAGGGATACTTTGGTAGCATACATTTTGGCCTGTGCTGCCTTTCCATCACGACCGGCCCTTCCGACCTCCTGCCAATAATCCTCTAATGTTTTTGGTGCCCCCCAGTGTATAATAAATCTTATATCTGGAATGTTTATGCCAATTCCAAATGCAATTGTAGATATAAGAAATCTTGTGCAAGAATCTGGTTGGGTGAACTCTTCCAAGATGGACTTAAGGTCACTGTTACACATTCCAGAATGGTACAGTTTAAACACCTTGGCGCCATCAGCTGCATCCTTAAGGTGTGCCGTAATGTCCAAGGCAAGTCTTGCCATCTGAGTGATTCCACTGGAAGTAAATTTCACTTATAATAATAAAAAAAAACATTTTATGGGTCCTGTGTTATATAAACATGTAGTTCATGCTTCATTAATTTGTTATACTCAAGATAGTATATTATTCAATTCATTAATACACTCTTATATTCTTATAAATTATAGGAATATAAGAGTGTATTAATGAATTGAAAATATATAAGTTATACTGTCCATTAAATACTGAATTTATTCATTTTTATGTTATACCCTTGATTATTCCTTAGAAATTCATGTTCTTTGTAGCTTTATTTTACATTATGAGCAGGTATTTCACAAAATATTTGCTATGGTACGGAAGGAAATATTTGTGTATCACATGTTACTCACAATACTGGGGTACAAAAGGAAGTTTTAATTGTTATTGTTTTATCTCATTATTTTCTAACTTGTTGTACATACGTTACATAGATAACAGCTTTCTCAGCCATCTTGCCCCTTTCAATAATCTGGTCTAAATACCAGGTCATGGCTGTGAAATCCATCCCAGATTCACACTTTATCTCCAAATGTATGTTAGGTCTGGAAAAAAATACTTTGAACTTTATATCTATCTAGTGCATGTATATATATTGTCTTCTATGAACCAAAATGTGGAGTATTTGTCTCAAATATGCAATAAAGTTATACACTGTAAATGTCTTAAGTGTTTTGAAATTATGAATCGATTGCAAGTGTCATATAAAACAATTGGAGTCATTGCAAATTCATGATTATATACCTGTCTGGAACCTCCCATTCAACTTGAATGTCTGGTTGGAGTTGCAGCTTCTGGATCAAAGCTAGCCGCACTGTCTTGGTGCATGTTGCAGATAGAAGTAGCACTGGCACATTGGTGAAAAAACTTCTCAGCTCAACAATTCTGTTGAATGCTGGTCTGAACTCATCACCCCTAAATAAGTTAAATGCTAAGTATAATTTTAAAAAACAACATCCATTATTAAAAATACACATTCTAGCAAACAAGTAGGCACTATAAACTTGTTAGTGCATTTAATTGCAATCACATTTGAGAACTTGTGATAATTTATTAATGAAACCTATCTCATGCTCCATAGTGGGGATTGTACCTCCCAATTACTTAGTGTTCACCATATCCATTAGAACCTTGTTATTTTCCAGTGTTTGGCGCATATTAAAATATTTTTTTCAAAGCTGGTTACTGACTAAAAATGAGTCATGTGGAAGTAATTGTATTTTAAGTGACTATAACTAATTTAATTACCAAGAATGAAGTAGATGAGCTTCATCTATAGCCAAAAGTGACATTTTATCTGTGTACACATTACTTTCCAGAAAAAACCTCCACCTATCGATGTTATCCAGAATCTCAGGGGAGAAGAAAATGATGGTGTACATCCCATCCTCCAACCCTGTTAACAAGCATTTTATCCATTTCAGATGAAATATATGAATTAATTGTAAATATATCAGAACAAAATTAGGGATCTGTTAAATGAGTTTGCAATGCTGAATGATTTTTTAATCCGAACACTATTATTTGTTACTTTAATGTTATGCTACTTTATTCTTTAACTAACTTTCATATATATATATATTTGTAAATAAATATTGGTGGGGCAAAAACAGTACATATTTACATATATATTTCACCCACCTTTCTTTTCTTCTGCACTGATATCAGGACCACAGATAACAGCACTTATTCCCATGCTAGTCAACTGGCGAACCTGGTCATTCATTAGAGACCTTAGTGGGGAAACAACAATGGCATAGAAATGTCTCTTATGCATGTTTTTCATCATGAGGGGTGGCAGAATGTAACATGCACTTTTACCAAACCCTGTTGGAAAAATAGCCATACAGTCAACTTTGTTGACAATGCTGGCTATAACACTAATCTGTTTATCTTTCAAATCATTGAAAGTGAACTTGAATTCGCCCTTCAAACACTCGAATTCTCGCGCTATTAAATCTCGAGTAGCCATGCTTAAAATACGCCACCGGAAATATCAATCGATTATCCGTAACATGTATATTGCATGTACTTTCAGTAAGGAACTTTAAGTACTTACCACCACCGGGTAGATCTACTTATTTCTTGTTATTTTTGAATGAACACCTGCTATCTAACAATATGTTACGAACGAACAGTTAAATTACTATCATATTTGAAAGTTTCAACGACATCGGTATGCAATGTACGCCAGAATTATTAAAATAATATAGTGTACTGTAAAAAGCGATCGTAATGTTTACGAAAATATTAATAGAAACGGTCAAGGTCGATCCGAATGTATCCGAGTGTAACTCTCGCAGTCACGTGACGAAGCAACAATGGCGACCAAATCACATACTGTTTTCTGATCACAGACATTTTCAGGTATATGTCACGTTATATGACAAGAAAAACATAAAATGATAGCCTTAAGTGATGAATTTGTCTCTCTGAGCCAGTTAGCTATGGTATTTTCTCTATGAACTGCAAATTGACTGAATTATAGCGTGACATAAATATGTTACGACGCTGGTTGACTTTCGATACGGGGTTAGCTTCAGCGTACAGGTCTGTCAATACTATATAAACTGTACGCTGAAGTTTCTTTAGCTAACTGTTATTTATTGTTAACCAACTTGAAATAAAAGTTTGTATCTTGTATCTTGTATCTTGTATGCTGAATTTATTCAACGTGTACAGCTTGTCTTTAAAGTATTTGTTCTCCTTCATGTAGTAAATGAATACATACCATGTTTCTTGCATTATTTAGGTTCGAATAGTCATGTTTATTTAATATTATTGTATTTTTATCGTCTACACATACAACAGGGCCTCTCAGGATGTTCTCAACCATAATGGACATATTTTATCATCGTAAAAACGTACATTACACCGTTAAATCCGTGTGACACCTATGCAATCAACAGCATGGCTTACGTGGCTGACATTACATAATGATAAGAATGTTAATTATCATCTCTTTTCGTAGATTTATTAATATATTTACATATGCAACTTGCACTTTTTACGCCGGATGTTGTGATCCCTTTGCACATGCGCACTTGCATATTTTACGGGTCTTTCATATTTTACGCCACACCGGCAATCACATTTATTTTTCCGAGTAAGATTGCGCACGCAGTCGACAACGGTTTACAGTCAACTCGTACCTTAGTCAACTTGCACAGTAGTCAACTCGCATGTTGTTTGGTCAACTCGCATGGAAGTCAACCCGTACCTAAGTCAACTCGTACTTTATTCAAACTATTGATGTGTTAATGGGTTCTAGATTAGTAATTTATACATAAACACAAATGAGAAACACTTTCAGAGTTTAGTTCAATACTTTTTATTGCAATATTTTCACAAAATAACACTTTTTTTTTACAAAATATTATTTTCCTAAGCGGAATGTTTGCCTCGTCATGTCAGACAGTAGACGTTTGAGAAGGTACATGGGAGGGGGAGTCCCTGCTCTCCCATTGAGACATTTGTGCCAACCGAAAGTTAAATTTGACAGAAAGTTAATGTTTCGTCTGTACTTAGCAATGTATATGAACAATTGCAAAATCCACCACAAACTCCCACCTCTCCGCACAACAGACGGCCAATTTTGTGAAGACAAAAGTAACACATGGCAGTATTTAAAATGTGGGCATTACTTACATTTAAATGTATTTTTTAACTCACTTCAATTTTTAACAAATTTCACATACACATACGAGGGGATCTGTTTGGCACAGTCGCCTTACGAAAGCGAGCCCACTCATCAGGATGTCGGTTTTCGCACAACCTGAAATAGTGTTTTTCCCAGGAGGGCAAAGGGGCATGGCATTCAATTTTAGCGCGCAGTTTAGGCAAAAAAGGGCAAAAACGTTCCATGAATACCTGAATTAGGGAGAAACATGTAATCGCATCAGAGGCAGTTGTGGAAAAAAATATAAACACGCACATTTAATGGTAATTGATGTATTGAACTTACTTTGATTTATATTTATATATTTACCTTGCAATGTACATTTAAGTTCAATACTGTTTCAATGCACTGTACAGCACGACAAACATAATAAAGCAATACATGCATATGAATCTGATTATACACAGATGCACTAACATACAAATGAAACCATGTTCGTCTTATCCCATTTTCTAACGATACTCTTGTCAGATGTTTAACAATGCGAGTAAATTGATACCTAACAATATGCAAACACTCGTTTCCGTGACATACATCCACTGAGTAGATTAGCAAATAAATATGTTGTTGCTATCTAAAACATTTTTATGCATTGTTGATTATCACAGACATTTCATTAATTCCTTCTTAATGTATGATCTCCATTGTTAATTCGATCGTTTACGACATTATTTGCAATTTTTGCCGACTCACAATTTAAAGGGGACTTTTCACAGATTTTGGCATTTTTTAACTTATTCATTAAATGCTTTATATTGATAAATGTAAACATTGGATCGTAAAAGCTTCAGTAAAAAATCAAGAATAAAATTAAAAAAAGGAAAAGAACATTACCCGGAGCAGGTTTCGAACCAGTGACCCCTGGAGTCCTGCCAGAGTCCTGAAGTAAAACGCTCTAGCCTACTGAGCTATTCCGCCGAGTACACATACTTGACGTATTTTATACGTTATATAAGCAATCTTCGTAGTTTCACAAAATTTAACGACAAAAACAGAACTCTCCAAATTATTCAATCGTTTCGCGTTGCAACGCTTTATAATTTTTAGGTTTTTAAATCGTCAAAAGATGCATATAATGGCTATATTAGACCATGGTAAATGTTCAGTATTACTGTTTCCTCACAAATATCATAACTAAAACGAAAATTTGCGAATCTGAAACAACTTTTTTTCAATTTTGTCAATTTACCAAAGCGTGAAAAGATCCCTTTAATTCTGTAATTCTAATTAACCCGTTGAGTAATTGTCAAGTTTGACTGGTCAACGTTCCGATGTAGATGTAGATGTCCGCCATCTTGTTAAAATGATTTAGCGACAGGTTCGCATAGCAACGTAAAATCGTAAAATACGTGATTCGCATTTTGTTTAATTAGTTTACGTCTCAGTAATTATTTCAATAATTAATTATCTTAAAGATGATAACGATAAAGAATTAATTGTTTGTGTTTTTAAATGAAAATTTGCGTAAAATATATGTTTTGATATAACTGAATTATGCATGAAATGCACAATTTCCACGAGGATAACATCGAGTTTTTCATCAAAAGTTTCCGAAGTAACAGTCCACGATTTTATCGTGGAGGATTACACATCACCGACAGATTAGTGCGCTTGGTATAACATAGCCTCTGACATTATCGATTGATTTGACACAGGGTTATTCAGGCATGACTAATTCACAACCGCGCGAATCTTCGCTGCCTTGGGGCCATAATCTGATACTAGTCCGCTTAAAAGTTTGGTCAAGGGGAAATTAAGATGTTACCAATAAGGGTGGAAAACGGCGGGTGCTCATGAAAGGGCAGGGCGGTGGCCTTTGAAAAGGGCAGCGTTGCGCTAAATGGCTTTGAAAGGGGGCAGCATGGCGCTACAAAAAAGGGCATGGCTCCGCACCACGCTAAAACGGCCTGGGAAAAACACTATGAAAATAAACGCTATGTTATACATCTCACATATGTTGTTTCGTAAAGATGACTTACAAATATATTGAATGGTAAGATACCGCATACATAATCACTTAATTTTCATTTTCTTTAATTTTTAAACCTGATTATAAAAGTAAAACTAATAAATAACAAACTAAATTAACTTTATCATTGATAATTGTGACAACCGTATATTCAGATAATTCAAAAAAGGCATAATATATATGATTTATAAACTACTGATCATATTATATTCTACATCTATTTTTGAATATTTTTTTGGGTGGTGCGAGTTGACTTCAAAAAGTGCGAGTTGACCAAAAAAGACGTGCGAGTTCCAAAAAACGTGCGAGTTGACTACCGTGCGAGTTGACTTAGGTACGAGTTGACCGGCACCCTCGACAATATGGTTTGCACTATCACAGCAAATGCTTTTAAACTGAGCAAAACATAATGGGTCATTACCATTGAACTTTTTTTGCAAGGCTTTGTTTCTATGTCTCACAAATACATTACGTATTACTTTTTATCTCCTATACACTTCTTCCTTAATTTTCTAGCACTGACACGCGCCTGCTTGTAATGCTAATTGTTGGCGACTAGCAGTATAGATAGATAGATAGATAGATAGATAGATAGATAGATAGATAGATAGATAGATAGATAGATAGATAGATAGATACATAGATACATAGATACATAGATAGATAGATAGATAGATAGATAGATAGATAGATAGATAGATAGATAGATAGATAGATAGATAGATAGATAGATAGATAGATAGATAGATAGATAGATAGATAGATAGATAGAGTAAAAAAACAAACATTTTTAAGTCGGTCCATACAATCACCGAAAAGCACCGAAAAGCACTCAATTTCTCTCTATATATATGCAATATATCGTTTCTAGTGTGTGTTAACGGGTTTAATTAGTTATAAATGGTTATATGGGTGTATGCCTATACTACATTGTGCCCAAAATGGTAAATATCGGCAATATACCGACCGAAAAGCACTTCATGTGAAGACCGAAAAGCACTCAACTTCTCTCTCTATATATCAAAAATTGCGTTTCTATCGTGTGTAAACAGATTAAATTAGTTATAAATGGTTATATTTCATGCATATTTATACTACCTTGTGTTTATTATGAGGTATTAATGCCCAAAATTGGATAAATATCGGCAATATACCGACCGAAAAGCACTTCATGTGAAGACCGAAAAGCACTCAATTTCTCGCTATATATATATGAATATTTGCGTTCCTATTGTGTGTAAACGGTTTAAATTAGTTATAAATGGTTATATTTCATGCATAATTATACTACCTTGTGTTTATTATGAGGTATTAATGCCCAAAATTGGATAAATATCGGCAATATACCGACCGAAAAGCACTTCATGTGAAGACCGAAAAGAACTCAATTCTCGCTATATATATGAATATTTGCGTTCCTATTGTGTGTAAACGGTTTAAATTAGTTATAAATTGTTATATTTCATGCATATTTATACTACCTTGTGTATATTATGAGGTATTATTGCCCAAAATTGGATAAATATCGGCAATATACCGACCGAAAAGCACTTCATGTGAAGACCGAAAAGCACTCAATTTCTCACTATATATATAATATTTGCGTTCCTATTGTGTGTAAGCGGTTTAAATTAGTTATAAATGGTTATATTTCATGCATATTTATACTACCTTGTGTTTATTATGAGGTATTAATGCCCAAAATTAGATAAATATCGGCAATATACCGACAGAAAAGCACTTCATGTGAAGACCGAAAAGCACTCAATTTCTCGCTATATATATGAATATTTCGTTCCTATTGTGTGTAAACGGTTTAAATTAGTTATAAATGGTTATATTTCATGCATATTTATACTACCTTGTGTTTATTATGAGGTATTAATGCCCAAAATTGGATAAATATCGGCAATATACCGACCGAAAAGCACTTCATGTGAAGACCGAAAAGCACTCAATTCTCGCTATATATATGAATATTTGCGTTCCTATTGTGTGTAAACGGTTTAAATTAGTTATAAATTGTTATATTTCATGCATATTTATACTACCTTGTGTATATTATGAGGTATTATTGCCCAAAATTGGATAAATATCGGCAATATACCGACCGAAAAGCACTTCATGTGAAGACCGAAAAGCACTCAATTTCTCACTATATATAATAATATTTGCGTTCCTATTGTGTGTTAGCGGTTTAAATTAGTTATAAATGGTTATATTTCATGCATATGTATACTACCTTGTGTTTATTATGAGGTATTAATGCCCAAAATTGGATAAATATCGACAATATACCGACCGAAAAGCACTTCATGTGAAGACCGAAAAGCACTCAATTTCTCGCTATATATATGAATATTTGCGTTCCTATTGTGTGTAAACGGTTTAAATTAGTTATAAATTGTTATATTTCATGCATATTTATACTACCTTGTGTATATTATGAGGTATTATTGCCCAAAATTGGATAAATATCGGCAATATACCGACCGAAAAGCACTTCATGTGAAGACCGAAAAGCACTCAATTCTCGCTATATATATGAATATTTGCGTTCCTATTGTGTGTAAACGGTTTAAATTAGTTATAAATTGTTATATTTCATGCATATTTATACTACCTTGTGTATATTATGAGGTATTATTGCCCAAAATTTGATAAATATCGGCAATATACCGACCGAAAAGCACTTCATGTGAAGACCGAAAAGCACTCAATTCTCGCTATATATATGAATATTTGCGTTCCTATTGTGTGTAGCGGTTTAAATTAGTTATAAATTGTTATATATCATGCATATTTATACTACCTTGTGTATATTATGAGGTATTATTGCCCAAAATTGGATAAATATCGGCAATATACCGACCGAAAAGCACTTCATGTGAAGACCGAAAAGCACTCAATTTCTCACTATATATATAATATTTGCGTTCCTATTGTGTTTAAGCGGTTTAAATTAGTTATAAATGGTTATATTTCATGCATATTTATACTACCTTGTGTTTATTATGAGGTATTAATGCCCAAAATTGGATAAATATCGGCAATATACCGACCGAAAAGCACTTCATGTGAAGACCGAAAAGCACTCAATTTCTCGCTATATATATGAATATTTGCGTTCCTATTGTGTGTAAACGGTTTAAATTAGTTATAAATGGTTATATTTCATGCATATTTATACTACCTTGTGTTTATTATGAGGTATTAATGCCTTAAATTGGATAAATATCGGCAATATACCGACCGAAAAGCACTTCATGTGAAGACCGAAAAGCACTCAATTCTCGCTATATATATGAATATTTGCGTTCCTATTGTGTGTAAACGGTTTAAATTACAATGTAGTTATAAATTGTTATAGTTCATGCATATTTGTACTACCTTGTGTATATTATGAGGTATTATTGGCCAAAATTGGATAAATATCGGCAATATACCGACCGAAAAGCACTTCATGTGAAGACCGAAAAGCACTCAATTTCTCACTATATATATAATATTTGCGTTCCTATTGTGTGTAAGCGGTTTAAATTAGTTATAAATGGTTATATTTCATGCATATTTATACTACCTTGTGTTTATTATGAGGTATTAATGCCCAAAATTGGATAAATATCGGCAATATACCGACCGAAAAGCACTTCATGTGAAGACTGAAAAGCACTCAATTTCTCGCTATTTATATACATGAATATTTGCGTTCCTATTGTGTGTAAACGGTTTAAATTAGTTATAAATGGTTATATTTCATGCATATTTATACTACTTTGTGTTTATTATGAGGTATTAATGCCCAAAATTGGATAAATATCGGCAGTATACCGACCGAAAAGCACTCAATTTCTCGCTATATATATGAATATTTGCGTTCCTAATGTGTGTAAACGGTTTAAATTAGTTATAAATGGTTATATTTCATGCATATTTATACTACCTTGCGTTTATTATGAGGTATTAATGCCCAAAATTGGATAAATATCGGCAATATACCGACCGAAAAGCACTTCATGTGAAGACCGAAAAGCACTCAATTCTCGCTATATATATGAATATTTGCGTTCCTATTGTGTGTAAACGGTTTAAATTAGTTATAAATTGTTATATTTCATGCATATTTATACTACCTTGTGTATATTATGAGGTATTATTGCCCAAAATGGATAAATATCGGCAATATACCGACCGAAAAGCACTTCATGTGAAGACCGAAAAACACTCAATTTCTCACAATATATATAATATTTGCGTTCCTATTGTGTGTAAGCGGTTTAAATTAGTTATAAATGGTTATATTTCATGCATATTTATACTACCTTGTGTTTATTATGAGATATTAATGCCCAAAATTGGATAAATATCGGCAATATACCGACCGAAAAGCACTTCATGTGAAGACCGAAAAGCACTCAATTTCTCGCTATATATATATGAATATTTGCGTTTCTATTTTGTGTAAACGGTTTAAATTAGTTATAAATGGTTATATTTCATGCATATTTATACTACCTTGTGTTTATTATGAGGTATTAATGCCCAAAATTGGATAAATATCGGCAATATACCGACCGAAAAGCACTCAATTTCTCGCTATATATATGAATATTTGCGTTCCTATTGGGTGTAAACGGTTTAAATTAGTTATAAATGGTTATACATACACGTACTTCTTAGGCTGCACAAGAAGACTGGCTGTGGGTAAAGATGTACCATTCAAAGGACTTTGTCTTAGCAATTGATTTAAAATTTAATTATTTTAGTACATGCAGGGTCTTCAAGTCAACCCTGTATTTCCTTCTGAATATTTGGGGTGTCTTGTAAATATGAAGGAAAGCTGACTGCTGGAATCCCTTGTATAAAGCATATGGTGTCAAGACAAAGTTAACATGACATTTACTGTTCTCTGTGTGCATGTGATAAGCATGAATGAGATTATGAATTAACAGGGCTGGATTGTGGGTGTTTCCTAACTTATCACCTTGGCATTTTGACTGTCATAACTTCAATCTTGCCATGCACACCTGCACCACCTATGCCCTGCCTTGCACCAAAGCAGCATATAATGTGAATCTAACAATTATTATTATTATTATTGTTTTATCAATAATTGTTGAGTCTTTGTTTCATACATGTACCTTCACAGCTATATAATAATATACTTTAGTTTAATTTTACTGAAATATTACTGCTGTTTAATTAATCTTGTTTTGCTTTGTCAGAAAATCAGAGAATGTAGTTGCATCTATACCCCACCATCTAACTGTCAAGATGCTAGGAACCAGGTATTTTGAGATAATGCTTGTTTTGTTGGAGACATTTTGTTTAAGACTGTGTGCTATACTCGTCAACCAATTCTTAGAGAAGTAAAAATAAAGAAAAACAATTCAACTTTTGAATAGATATTTTAGACTTTTAGACTATTTTGTCTGAGGATTGATTTACATTGGCCCTGCTCAGCCATTGCACTGATGTGCATCAAAATTGCATAGAATGAATCCTAACAGATTGCCCTGTTATAAAAATGCTTGTTTTAGCAACACTTGCAGAGGGGAAGTTTTTAATGCCTCATTTGTTTCCTGACCTGCTGCTGTTTAAAGAGCATATTCAGAAAAATTAACAGGAATTATTATTAATATCGTTTTTTGGCATGTGAGATACCATTAGATAATTTTTTTTCAAAACATAATGTCTTCATTCATTTGCAAAGAAAAGTTATTTAGTGTTAGGCTATAGAAAATAAATTCCTAGATTCTCATCCCCGCCCGCCCATCATAATTCGTCCCGCCCGAACGTTTTTTATTTTGAAAAAAAAATCCGTAAAAAAATTTGAGCCGCAAAATACTAAGGAAAAACGGGTGAATGAATACGAAAACAGCGAAGTGCGAATCGGCAACTCATTGTCTCCGAGACGCTTATCGAATTTTAACGGCGCACGAGCGTCGTCTGAAATTTAAGTGATCGAGCGAAAACAACAACAAAATGTTTCTTATTTTGGGGTGTAGAAACGGCGTTACAACCGTAAAAGATTGGAACGGGGTGTCAAAATGTGCAGAAACTTTAACTCTCGCGGACCTGGTACTACAATGAGTTCATTTGTGTAGGCTTTCAACTGGTCCCTACTTTTCTCTTCTTTTTTTCCTTAACTTGCAACCACCACATATTTTTAATGTCACCATTATCTATGGCAAATTATACATTTTCTTAAATAATTAGTGAATACTAATCAGACAATATACACTTTGTACCCTATATGTAAAAGAGTAAATGTTTAAATATAGAATTAAAATTGCAAAATTCAGGGGAGGTAATAAATGGATATACATTTTTTGAAAGAAAATCTAACCCCACATTAAAAAGTACTATATATTTGTTTATATGACAGAATTAACGATTGCATTAACATATTTTACATATATTAAACATTTCACACAGAGAAGGCAGGGCCCTCAATTCATTTTAGGGGAAGCGGGTCGCTACCCAAAGCAGGGGGAATTTTCGCGGTGTTTCCCTTTTGGGGGGATTTTTTACTTACTCTCTAATTATAACATTTGTACATGTTTGCACTATATTCATTGCTTTTTTCATAATAGTATGTTTGACAAGATTAAATTAAAACAGAATTGAGATATAATAATCATGAGACGTATCTATAATTATTTTTTTTTTTAGGGGGAATTTTTCTCCAAAAAAGGGGAAAAAAGTATACTTTTCAGGGGGGAAATGCGACCGAATTTCGGCCGTGGATTTGACAAATTGAGGGCCCTGGAAGGAAACCCGGTTGGCTGCAACAGTGCTGTATACGAGTTATTTAGAACTCCCCCCTCCTGGATTGCACGCTGTAATGAATAGAAATGCACATTTTTTTATGATAATAATGAAAAATACTGTGTCTTTAAAAAATAAATAAATACCTCATTAAGAAAATATAATGTAATAATATAATAATTTAAAGTGCATAATTGTGTTATGAGTATTTAATTTATTATACCTGCACAATGTAATTTCATGACATGAAAGTTCATTTATATGACATTTTATGACAAACCATTTTTTCAATAAATAGCACATGCTAATCAGGGAAGACGCTTTCCGCTTTTATTGTATTTTTCGTTTAAAGATCTCTCCCCTTAACAAAAATCCAGTTTAGGTAGAAATTGTCGTGCCTGATGAGCCTTTGCGGACTCCACAGGCTAATCTGGGAGGACACTTTATGCACAGGCTAATCTGGGAGGACACTTTATGCACAGGCTAATCTGGGAGGACACTTTATGCACAGGCTAATCTTGGGAGGACACTTTATGCACAGGCTAATCTGGGAGGACACTTTATGTACAGGCTAATCTGGGAGAACACTTCATGCACAGGCTAATCTGGGAGGACACTTTATGCACAGGCTAATCTGGGAGGACACTTTATGCACAGGCTAATCTTGGGAGGACACTTTATGCACAGGCTAATCTGGGAGGACACTTTATGCACAGGCTAATCTGGGAGGACATTTTATGTACAGGCTAATCTGGGAGAACACTTTATGCACAGGCTAATCTGGGAGGACACTTTATGCACAGGCTAATCTGGGAGGACACTTTATGCACAGGCTAATCTTGGAGGACACTTTATGCACAGGCTAATCTGGGAGAACACTTTATGCACAGGCTAATCTGGGAGGACACTTTATGTACAGGCTAATCTGGGAGAACACTTCATGCACAGGCTAATCTGGGAGGACACTTTATGCACAGGCTAATCTGGGAGGACACTTTATGCACAGGCTAATCTTGGGAGGACACTTTATGCACAGGCTAATCTGGGAGGACACTTTATGCACAGGCTAATCTGGGAGGACATTTTATGTACAGGCTAATCTGGGAGAACACTTTATGCACAGGCTAATCTGGGAGGACACTTTATGCACAGGCTAATCTGGGAGGACACTTTATGCACAGGCTAATCTTGGGAGGACACTTTAAGTACAGGCTAATCTTGGGAGGACACTTTATGCACAGGCTAATCTGGGAGGACACTTTATGTACAGGCTAATCTGGGAGGACACTTTATGTACAGGCTAATCTTGGAGGACACTTTATGCACAGGCTAATCTTGGAGGACACTTTATGCACAGGCTAATCTTGGGAGGACACTTCATGCACAGGCTAATCTGGGAGAACACTTCATGTACAGGCTAATCTGGGAGGACACTTTATGTACAGGCTAATCTGGGAGGACACTTTATGCACAGGCTAATCTTGGGAGGACACTTTATGCACAGGCTAATCTGGGAGGACACTTAATGCACAGGCTAATCTTGGGAGGACACTTTATGTACAGGCTAATCTGGGAGGACACTTTATGCACAGGCTAATCTTGGGAGGACACTTTATGGACAGGCTAATCTTGGGAGGTCACTTTATGCACAGGCTAATCTGGGAGGACACTTTATGCACAGGCTAATCTGGGAGGACACTTTATGCACAGGCTAATCTTGGGAGGACACTTTATGTACAGGCTAATCTGGGAGGACACTTTATGCACAGGCTAATCTTGGGAGGACACTTTATGGACAGGCTAATCTTGGGAGGACACTTTATGCACAGGCTAATCTTGGGAGGACACTTTATGCACAGGCTAATCTTGGGAGGACACTTTATGCACAGGCTAATCTGGGAGGACACTTTATGCACAGGCTAATCTGGGAGGACACTTTATGTACAGGCTAATCTGGGAGGACACTTTATGCACAGGCTAATCTGGGAGGACACTTTATGCACAGGCTAATCTGGGAGGACACTTTATGCACAGGCTAATCTTGGGAGGACACTTTATGCACAGGCTAATCTGGGAGGACACTTTATGCACAGGCTAATCTTGGAGGACACTTTATGCACAGGCTAATCTTGGGAGGACACTTTATGTACAGGCTAATCTGGGAGAACACTTCATGCACAGGCTAATCTGGAAGGACACTTTATGCACAGGCTAATCTTGGGAGGACACTTTATGCACAGGCTAATCTGGGAGAACACTTCATGCACAGGCTAATCTGGAAGGACACTTTATGCACAGGCTAATCTGGGAGGACATTTTATGTACAGGCTAATCTGGGAGGACACTTTATGCACAGGCTAATCTGGGAGGACACATTATGCACAGGCTAATCTGGGAGGACACTTTGTGCACAGGCTAATCTGGGAGGACACTTTGTGCACAGGCTAATCTGGGAGGACACTTTGTGCACAGGCTAATCTGGGAGGACATTTTATGTACAGGCTTATCTGGGAGGACACTTTATGCACAGGCTAATCTTGGGAGGACACTTTATGCACAGGCTAATCTTGGGAGGCCACTTTATGCATAAAGCTCATTTTCTCAGATTGAGGCTCATATAATTATTTGTTTAAATAATAACATTGTGTACATAATTCGAAAATTGGGACTGTGAAAATACTAATGTAAATAATATACACTAAATATATCAATATCAATATATCATTTGTCTACACTTTTTTCTTAGTCTCCGATCACCATAGGATGGAATATAAAAATAATAATAATGAAATAGAGATAAAATAAATAAATAATACATGGTTTTACTTTATCCCACAGTACTGCTGCATTAATTATGATGACAAATATTGAAAATGAAATAAACATTAAATACGTTTATATTCATTTTAATACAATTTAAATGCAACGAGAAATGGCGCGGGAGAGGCCGATGCGTATCCCCACGCCGCATGTTTAACCCAGGGGCGCCCCGGGATTGGTAATGGGGCCATGCATAGTTGAGATTGACCGTATATCATAAGAGAAGTTCAGTATCAATTAGAAGTGAATCAGGTGTAGAAATTAAGAAATTATAGTAAAAGGCAATTTTGGGTGGGCGTGGCCAATGTGGGCGGGGCGCCCCAAAGTTGGTAATGGGGCCATGCATAGTTGAGATTGACTGTATTGTCATAAGAGAGGTTCAGTATCAATTTGAAGTGAATCGTTGTAGAAATAAGGAAATTATAGTAAAAGGCAATTTTGGGTGGGTGTGGCTTATGTGGCCAGGGCGCCCCAGGGTTGGTAATGGGGCCATGCATAGTTGAGATTAAACGTATTGTCATAAGAGAGGTTCAGTATCAATTTGAAGTGAGTCGGTGTAGAAATGAAGAAATTATAGTAAAAGGAAATTCTGGGTGGACGTGGCCTATGTGGGCGGGGCGCCCTAGGGTTGGTAATGGGGCAATGCATAGTTGGGATTGACCGTATTGTCATTAGAGAGGTTCAGTGTCAATTTGAAGACAATCGGTGTAAATATGAAGAAATTATAGTAAAATAACCTTAAAAAATGGGTAAAAATCTCTGACCCTGCCCCACCCCAACCCCCATAACTTTTGACCCAAGGGTCAGATCAAAATTCCAAATAGTGCAGGGTCGCTCATATGCTCATAGCTACCATGTGTGTAATTTTCGTGGTTCTAGTGCTAGCTTATAGTGTAGGAGGAGAAAGTGGCCAGGACGGACAGAAGGACGGCGGAGATAACCACAATATCCCCACGCTTTTCAAAAAGTGTGGGGATAAAGACAATTTTGGGTGGGTGTGGCCTATTATGGGCGTAGCGCCCCAGGGTTGGTAATTGGGCCATACATAGTTGAGATTAACCGTATTGTCATAAGAGATGTTCAGTATCAATTTGATGTAAATCGGTGTAGAAATGAAGAAATTATAGTAAAAGGCAATTTTGGGTGGGCGTGGCCTATGTGGCCGGGGCGCCCCAGGGTTGGTAATGGGGCCATGCATAGTTGAGATTGACTGTATTGTCATAAAAGAGGTTCAGTATCAATTTGAAGTGAATCGGTGTAGAAATTAAGAAATTACAGTAAAAGGCAATTTTGGGTGGGCGTGGCGCCACAGGGTTGGTAATGGGGCCATGCATAGTTGAGATTAACTGTATTGTCATAAGAGAGGTTCAGTATCAATTTGAAGTGAATCGGTGTAGAAATGAAGAAATTATAGTAAAAGGCAAGTTTAACTGGACGTGGCCTATGTGGGCATGGCCTATGTGGGCGGGGCTCCCCAGGGTTGGTAATGGGGTCATGCATTGCTAAGATTGACCGTATTGTCATAAGAGAGGTTCAGTATCAATTTGAAGTGAATCGGTGTAGAAATGAAGAAATTATAGTAAAAGGCAATTTTGGGTGGGCGTGGTCTATGTGGGCGTGGCCTATGTGGGCGGGGTGCTCTAGGGTTGGTAATGGGACCATGCATAGCTCAGATTGAACTTTTTGTCATAAGAGAGGTTCAGTATCAATTTGAAGTGAATCGGTGTAGAAATGAAGAAATTATAGGCAATTTTGGGTGGGTGTGGCCTATGTGACCGGGGCGCCCCAGGGTTGGTAATGGGGCCATGCACAGTTGAGATTGACCGTATTGCCATAAGAGAGGCTCAGTATCAATTTGAACTAAATTGGTGCAGAAATGAAGATGTTAATGTAAAATAACATTAAAAAATGAGTGAAAATCTCTGACCCGGCCCCGCCCCAATCCCCATAACTTTTGACCCAGGGGTCAAATCAAAATACCGTCATTGTCACCGTCGCACATATGCTCATAGCTACCATGTTTGTAACTTTCAAGGTTCTAGTGCTTATAGTGTAGGAGGAGCAGGTGGCCAGAACGGACAGACGGACGGACAGACGCACAATATCCCAACTTTTTCTCCGAAAATTTTGGGGATAATAAACATGGTTTATATGCTACATGAAATCAAATTACATTAAACAAGAAATAAAACGCATCACAAGAAGTATGCGTTTTCGGCAGGATTCGAACCTGCACAGGAAAATCCCAAAAGATTTCAAGTCTATCGCCTTAACCACTCGGCCACGGCAACTTTACACTGGCTCTTCAGTCTTCGAAGAAATCCAGGGAAATCATTATGGGTGCGCTACCTTAAAATTTGCAATTTTACAAGAATACATGTAACAATTCAGTTTTTACTGCAAATAATGCATTACTAAAAAGATGCAGGTGGAAAACAACTTATATATGCTCAAGAACTTTAAGTGTTCTAGTTTTTCATGTTGTTTTTTAATCAAAATGTATTTATTGTTTTCAAAACCTATTGCAATACCAGTTAACAAGAGTGCAGAAAATAGATAGCATGGTTAGGCAAAAAAAAAATAGTCTTGGTTCAGGGCACCCGACCGACCCTATTTTTTGCCCCCGACCCTAACGATTTTTTTGGTCCATGGAAAAAAATCTGATGGCGAAAATGCTAAAATCTCGTAAAATTTCATTGAAAACAGCCACTATTTAAACCTGGATTGGGTTTCTATATTTTTCTCTTTGTTTCAATGAAAGTGTTCGCAATTTGAACAGTGAACAAAAACCGGTCTGCACCTGTATACGAGACATCGCTTGACCTTATTGTTATTGAAGTGCGCATGCTAGCTGGCCAATCAACATTGAGCTCGCTTACACATGAAATGACGTTGTTGAATGAAATGTAAAAATAGGTGGAGCTATGGAGTAATATTCTGTCATTCATGCGCAGATACTGTGCACTTTGAATACACCGTTAATATTGTCGTCTGCAAACAAAATAGCGGCCGGTCGCAAATGTCGTATTATTAAAGATTAAAAATGAAAAGAAGCGTGACAATAATTTAATTATTTCCAAGCTGTCTATTGATCTGAATTTAAAAGTGATAATTAAATAATTAGTTCTATGTCGATGATGTTACAACTTTCTGCCAATTTCCGATCGAAATGAAAAGATGATAATTAATTAATTTGTTTGTTTTACTCGCACACTATGCTAACTGACAGCAGCGTATTTTAATCAAATGAAAATGTGAAAAACACGCGCGGTTTAATTGCAATTAAAGTTTTGAATTTTTAACACATAGGAAGAGTCATTCACCTAGTCTACTATAAAAATGGAAGTAACCACTTTGTCTCTAGTCAGTCGCTAACATGGCGTCTTTAACGTTAAAGCGTCGTTGGACGAAAAAGAGTCATAACAAAAAAAAATAAAATTAAAACACAAAACACTAGAGCATTCCAAGAGTCATGGAAACTTGACAACAATTGGCTTCGCTTTGATAATGAATCAAAATCAATGTACTGTGACTGATTAATTGAGCTGAAACCGTTTTACAAGATGGGATCTTAACAGATCCCAGAATTCATTACTAGATATATATGTATGTGATATCGGGAAACTATCATGATTACCGTAGAGATCAGCAATATCTCGTAGAGATCAGCAATATCTGCCTACATGTCGTTTTTGTATATTCTTTTACCAAAGTTAATTAATAAATAATATGTTATGCGCAATAATATTGCTTTTAATGAATTTAAAACAATCAAATTTCTAAAATCTGCAAAAAACAGATAAAAAACATGTTTAACAATATTACACATTAAAACAGTTGGTGACGGTTTCTAAAAGCATTTGCATATATTCAATATAATGAGTACCATAAGCTTTTTTAAATGTGTTGTAATACAAAAACTTTGTGTAAATAAAATGTGTAATCTGATTAAGGGAATAATTGTGTTCGCGTACAATGTTATTATTGTTGTCAATTAAATTACAAGAACCCAAATTAATTTATTTTACAGGTGTCTGGTATACTGTATAGCAAATCTGCAAATTGCGTTATTTACCTAAAAGATTTGTTCAGAGATTTGTGCATTTGTGAACAATGTCGTTTAAGTTATATACTTATAAAACTGCAGAATTTTACCAGTTTTATATAGGTATAACTACACTTGAAAACAGAAATTACTAGAAATGGCGTGGCAGAGGCCAACGCGTATCCCCACGCAGCATGTTTGACCCAGGGGCTCCCTAGGGTTGGAAATGGGGCCATGCATAGTTGAGATTGATAGTATTGCCATAAGAGAAGTTCAGTATCAATTAGAAGTGAATCGGTGTAGAAATGAAGAAATTATAGTAAAAGGCAATTTTGGGTGGGCGTGGCCTATGTGGGCGGGGCGCCCCAGGGTTGGTAATGGGGCCATGCATAGTTGAGATTTACTGTATTGTAATAAGAGAGGTTCAGTATCAATTTGAAGTGAATGGGTGTAGAAATAAGGAAATTATAGTAAAAGGCAATTTTGGGTGGGCGTGGCATATGTGGGCAGGACGCCCCAGGGTTGGTAATGGGGCCATGCATAGTTGAGATTAACCGTGTTGTCATAAGAGAGGTTCAGTATCAATTTGAAGTGAATCGGTGTAGAAATGAAGAAGTTATAGTAAAAGGCAATTTTTGGTGGGCGTGGCCTATTGCTGACCCGGCCCCGCCCCAACCCCCATAACTTTCGACCCAGGGGTCAGTTAAAAATTCCGCCACTGTCACTGTCGCACATATGCTCATAGCTACCATGTATGCCAGTTTCAAGGTTCTAGTGCTAGTGTAGGAGGAGCAGGTGGCCATGACGGACGGACAGACGCACATCACCACAATATCCCCACTTTTTCTCCAAAAAACATGAGGATAATGATAGAAATGAAATATGTATAAGCAATACTATATGATTACCAAATACATGTATTTGCAAACAATGACATTGAAAAACAACCATAACCTTATTTTGCATTATTTAACAAATTGAACTGTTAGTTTAACATTTGTTGATGATAGTTAGAAAGAATGAAAAAGGCATTTATATCATGTGAAATGGGAAAAATGTATATCCATTTCAGTGCTTAATTGCTCCAATGAGACCACAATACTGATGTTATTGCTGTGTGTTGATGAAAATGAAGTGAACATTGATGTAGTCTTATAACTTGGATGATGGCTTACAATCTGCTACTCCTTCCATTGACATTCTATGTAAAAAGTAAAATATAACCTCAAAGCACAGACATTTGAAAACGTATGACGGACAGACGGACATACAGACGGAAATGCAATCACTAGAGCCCACCTTCGGGGGCATAAAAATGTAGTCCTGTTAAAAATCACTTGACACTTTTTAACATGTTTACCTTCACCATGACTTACAAAATATCCTAATGGTGACTGGGACCATTCAACTTCTTGACCACATTCCTCCAGAGGTGGCTGTGTTTCTTTGTCAGATGGCGGCAAAGTTTCGTCCGAATCTGGCATCTTTATTTTAAAAAAGTATTATAACATTGTTATAAATGTATTAAAACACATGTATTTATTTATAGTTATTAGTTGTACATTGTATCATGGACAAACCATCTTTCGAACCTCTTAAGTTTTGACAAGTCAATTATACTCAAATATAATGTTGAAAATAGTGAAACATATTTACAAGTACTCTATTTGATAAATAACTTGTTTCTTCATGGCTGGCAACTGTAATTGTTATATAAATCCTCTTTTGATTAAAGATTTTTGCAAGTTTCCAGCACATCCATATCATGTAAAACTATCAATACCGCCCAAACAATGAGTACCTGCTTTCGAACCATTCAGTGTACAACATTCAAAATAAATTAGTCACATGTTTTGACCATGGTCACGTGACTTACTGCAGCAGCAGAAATGTGTAAATTGTGAAGCAAAGTTGAGAACAAAAAATAGACCATGTTTTTATAGTTTTTTTAAGGAAAATCCTTACAGATGTAATGAGCATTAAGTAATACAATGATTTTTACGTGTTTTATGATTAATCAACTTATTCTACCTGTTTTTGACACATTTGCTTCGATTTGCAGCTACGCGTGAGTCGACATAAACAAATTACTAATACTGAAAAAACGGTGATGTAGTGCGCATGCGCATAAAATGTAAACTTATGAAGGGTTTGAAAAGAGGTGAGGTTTGAGAAGAGGTACTTTTACAATATATATATATATATATATATATATATATATATATATATATATATATATATATATATATATATATATATATATATATATATATATATATATATATATATAGCAGGGTCTTTCCCAGGCCATTTAAGCGCCCCTTGCCGGGGCGCTTGAATTTCGAAATCAGAGTCCCCGGGGCGCTTGAAATTTTCCGATCAGTGTATTCTTCAGTAAAAGAAAGTGGAGAGTGTCCAAAAAAATCAAGGTTTCCCTATCAATGTATAAATATTCCCTGTTTTAAAAGAGCACTCGGTACCTACTTTCACAAGTAATCGCCATAAACACCATATGGGGTAATGGATAATCCACTGAAAAGAGAAAAGCATGACGCGCGTATCGATTATTCTAGCCACATTACACGGTCATTTAAATGCTGACAAGGATGTATCTGGTAACTTTCCAGTCGTCAAACTGTGAAGTTCATCGTCCAATCGGTTACGCGAATGCTTATGAGGGCGGGGTTAACTATCGACAATTATTTTTGATTGACGTCGGGCATGAAGAAAGAGTTTATCGCAGCTTGATTAGCAAGAAGTTGTACCATTTGAGTAATATAAAACCGGTAATTAGTACAGTACAGAACATTAAAGACGGTTTCGGGCATCATCATCACACCTTTTTACTGTAAACAAGTGTTACCGATGACTCATAATTAATACGAGAAATTAATTGCAAGTGGTAAACAATTAATTATTATAGCGAGTAAGTTGTGCATATGACTCCCAGTTACAATTATGTTATAACAATTAATTTAATTCCAGTACATGTATATTTCGACATGTCCATTTATAGAACTGATTCACCTCGTTTTTCTGACATTTATTCGACACGTAATGCGCTTTAACAAATTTTCGTTGAATTAATTACGCACACTTGTAAATGTTTCGTCCGATAATCGATAGTTAGAAGACTGATGATGGCAACCAGCCGTGATCCTCGTGGACATTGTGAATTTCATGCATAATTCCGTCAAAACATTTATTCGACTCGTAAAGTGTGTAAACAAATTATCGTTGAATTTATAACGCAACGGTTAATATTTGTTGAAATCTCAAATGGGAATAATTAAATTTGTAATCCGAAACCCATTACCGTAAGTCGATGTAAACGCGTTTTTAATCCGAAACACACTTCCGAATGTAAATGTTACCGCAACGTTAAATATTTTTGCTTCAAATTAGCAGTGCAAATTTATTTTGTGTCGAATCTTTTTCTCAATTTAAAAGAGCGCGAAAATTATGCAGCATGTACAACGTCGCGTCTATTGCATACAAATGGCGTGTATTGAGCGTTTTAACAAACACACAACAGGTCAGGGGATTGACGCATATTCAGAGGCAATATTTCATCAAATCTATAAATAGTCACTTAAAAAATGGCGAGGTTTGTGTTAAAGAAATAACTGAAAATTTTATCGTAAATATTTACCAGAAAGAGATTGATAAAAACGGAATAAACGGGATTATCGGGTAATAAATATAAACTTGAAAAATAGTAAGTATACAGTAATAGAGTCGGGTTGAAACGGATGTGTTGGGGAATCGTTCGAGTCGGGATTTAACTATTTGTGCGGAACAGTTTTAAAACAATTAAACAATATAAAAAAATATATTTTTAAATGACGGGGGGATTTTTTTGAAGAGTCATAGCGCACCAAATGACGTCTTTTGACGCTGTTTTTTTTTATAGTTATAACGCACCACAGAACGTGAATTGACACGTTGAATTTAAAAAAAATCAACGTAGGGAGGGGACACCCCTCCCGAACCCACCCCCGGGGCGCCTGAACAAATTCCTGGGGAAGGCACTGTATATATATATATATCAGGGATCATATTTTCCCACAACATCAATCGGTCCGGATATAAATGGGGAAAAGTATCCGAAAATGTGTATCCGAAATCATGACAAATTACGTTAAAATATATACCATTGATTTTGCCATTCATGAAGGTGGTATAATACATGTACAAGTAAAATTCCCTTAGGCATTTTTTTAAAAAACGAAACGAGTTTTCTCAACTGGTTTTATCATTTGGTATTTCATTGTTGTTTCGTGTGCTGTTTTATCAGACTTTTTTCATCGTTGTCAATATTATTAACCTGTCCGATGTTTTAAATTGTTGTCGACTCGATAATATCTTACAAACATGAACTGAACCAAACAAATGTCTGTGCGTAGGTTGGCTACTGACAACAACAAACCAAATAATTAAGAAATAATTTGTTGTCAAATAACCCACGTCCGATAGTTTAGATGCGTAGGGATATGATCACGAGAGCGAAGCATTTGAAACCAGGCATCTAATTTTCCGGTCGTGAGTTATTCAACAACAAAGTATAAAGTACACGAATTATTTCTATTCTAACACGGTTTTACTAAAGATTTATTCAATGTATATTATTTTTCTTGTGTACTATTTTATGTGAAGTTCCGCCCATAAAAATAACTTTCGGCTGTTCTATCGATCAGATCCGCGACTTTCATTCATAATTATATTACCAGATAATTACGCTGGTGGAAAATGTATCGGCATGTTTCGTTTAGTTACAGCGCGTGCATTCAGACGTGTCTTTTTGGTTGCGTTTTTAATCCGCTGTTCACAAGTTTTTGATTCTTGGTCTGACGTGCAATAAACCGGCCCTGACCGGTTTAGAGACTGCAGCGAATGGTTTATCACATCTAATCGAGATAAGAATGTCATTAGGGTGTGTTAGCATGTACACTGTGTAATCGATTTCATGACATGGGATTATTAATAGCAAACAGAATCGGACCGACTGTTTGGGATTTTCAATCGGTCTTTCATGACCCCAATCAGTCTAGGACCGACAAAACCGAAAAAAAAATATGATCCCTGATATATATATATAGTTACTTTAAACAGTATTAAAATGTGTATGATATTTTATTTAATACACAAGCAACTTATTGTTTCATGTCAAACACAAACAAATCAATGGGTTAAATAATTTTCTTTCATCTAAAATATGCCATATTTATGCAAAAATGTTATGATAAAATCAATATCTTATTTGCTCATTTAATTACATTGGAAGAACATGATATATTGTCGAAATTATACTTGGGTAACACTTCTGTAACAAATACAAAGCCTGGTGACACAATAGACAACTGCAAACGCAATTCATCAAGTTTGTTTTGGAGCTGATCTGCATTAGTATACATGCACTTACATCTTTCTGCAATTGATTCTGTTAAAACTGTTTTCGCGACAATAGTGGAATCAATACTTCGGTTAATATCACAGGGTTCCTGTTCACTTATTGATTTAAAATCACACGTGATTAGACTAGAGTTAATTGCTTGACACTGTTTATGCCTATACTGCAAATCATTGCTCTGATTACTGTTTAAAATCTCATTGTTTTCAGACAAAGAGTCATTAACACAACTTGAAAAGCTTTCAACGAAAGAACTGTGATTAACACAACTTGAAAAACTGTCAACGAAAGAACTGTGGTGAACACTTGAAACTGGAACACTAACTCTATTTACAGTTTCTTTAAATTTATCATAGACGAAATGGCCGACCCGGCTCTGAAATGCCCGGTGTCGCCATTGTGCTATTCACAAGACTATCTGATCTTCTTTCCACTATTTCCCCTCTAAAAATAATTAAATCATGATTTTTCTCTTCCAACTTTCGCTTCTCCAGTTCCCTTTTGAGATTCATATTCTTTATTCTCTCTTCTTTAGTCTGATCCGGGGTTATGAAAATCTTGCTCCATCTGTGAGCATAAACTTGCCCTATCTTCGCCCTCAGATACCTTGTCCCCCCTAGACTTCATGTTCATCGCATGTGTGATAAAAAATAATACAATAAGCGCCATAATTTCGTCCGGGTAACCTGCAACGCACATGATGACGTATGCACCACACGTGATGACACATGCACCACACGTGATGACGCATGCAACACACATGATGACGCATGCACCACACGTGATGACGTATGCTTCACACGTGATGACGCATGCACCACACGTGATGACGCATGCACCACACGTGATGACGCATGCAACACGACGACGCATGCAACACAAATGATGATTATGTTCATAAATATATATTCTTTTATCTAGAATCAAACCGTTCATAGCCGTGTTAATTGATTTTTTTCCTATATTACGGACCATAATCACAATTATTGCATGTTATTTAATCTCTCTTGTAAACATGGCTACCATGCTGAACATATGTTTATCTGTGTTATCATGATTCAAATTAATCCAGTGGATTTCTTGATAGCCTTTTCTGAAAACAAGAAAAAGAAAACGCACTCAAATGCCCTTACCGTGTTATCTCGAATCAAATGCTCAGATAATATTACAAGTTCTGTCCTTATGAAACACACCGTCTCGTTAAATGTCTTCAAACAATAAGTTTATATATTTAAACAATTTTTTTTGCTAGAAAATTAGCTTTTTTACCGAGTTTAAGTCAATTTATTGGAACAGTTTTGTTTTCTCACACAAATGACACTTTATCACGTGTTAACAATTGAATAAAAATAAATGTTGAATGTTTCATTTCATGTTTAACTGGTAAACGAAGTGTATTTGTTCACGCATAATCTATTTCCAATTAGTGGAACTTTCGTTAAAATAAAAGTACATTTGTATTATAATTTAACAAAAGCAGTTATTCATACAATTACAAGCAACTGCCCTACCCCCACAACCCCTGGAAAATCGGTTTACATGTAAACACATCATTGATGAGGTTTTGGCACAATTTATGTACGCGCAAAAGATTGTTTTGTTTTAAACAGGATTCATTCGTGCAAAACCGAGGCGATAATTCAAGCAAATTAACATTTATTCTGTCCCTGAATGGGACGTGAAGGTCTCTGACGAATTGTTCGATGATTTTTTGTATGAACATATTCTTGTCGGTGTTCATCCGGTCCCTGCACAATCATGATGAGAGCCTCTCGTCGGACATGGTGGATCTTAGCCATGTCTTGACTCGTCACAGCGTGCTAAATGATCGTTCCACCGTACAAGTGGTTGCGGACAGGGTTAGTAATATGAACATCGTCTCATGCACTGCTGGAAACAAATCCGTTGTTTTAACCAAGCAAACAAAATCTTACTCATTCTGTTGAATGGATTCATTCTTGGTCATGTCCTAAAACGACACCTTCATTTATTCAAATTAGGTAATAAATACAATCACTGACTATATGTAAACATCTCTATTTATTTGCAGAAAGGTACTTATTAAACTCACAAATCTAAGTTGGCTTATTCTGTTAAGTGCACACAATTACTATACATTACGCTGATTTAAATAAGCAGCACCCACAATTGAAAAATACGCACATTTGCACGTTCACCCATTTTTGATTTTCTGAAAAGGGCTTGACAATAAGTGATAACGGTAGATAATACGACTATTTAGAAAACGTGATTTCGTTATTCAAAGTCCGAACATTTAATTATTGTTTGTAGCCTTCCTTTCAGCATTTAATTAAATCGCGTACAAATATCCTCTTTGAAATCGGTTAAAATAACATAACAATAGATTTGTTGAAGGCTTAGCTATGTGGTTCATTTTTTAAGATAAGCGAATTGTACGCAAAACTACTCTTGCATAGAATGTAGCATTTGCTAAACTAAAAAAGATTCATTTATTTATTGTTTTCAAATAATATTATTAAATAATGCGAGGTTTAAAGGAACTTGTTCACTGATTTCGTATTTTACAAATCATTTAATGTATTTAGCCTTTTTTAATGTATATTCGGTCATCTTAGAGTTAAAATCACTATTTGATACTTAGTGAGCACACAAGTGAGACGTAAATATTTTTTTATATCTACATGCATACAACAAAATAAAGGAAATACAATTCACCTATTGAATATTTCCGCAATAGCAGGCCAAACGAAGAAAGAGACCGTAGCAAACCTGATTTGTTATTATCTTTCCTGTCAATCTGTTCAGTCACCATTACGATAGAAAAACACTAAACTTGTGTAATAAGGATGTAATTTACTAAATCAATCTGCTGTTAGACTGATAAACATCCAAATACTAGTAAAAAGTGAATGTTTTCAAAAGCATTGGCATTTACACATCATTTGTAGATGATGTTTTACCAAAATTATATT
Organism: Dreissena polymorpha; assembly: GCF_020536995.1. NCBI lineage: Eukaryota > Metazoa > Mollusca > Bivalvia > Myida > Dreissenidae > Dreissena > Dreissena polymorpha. The sequence continues at coordinate 91,245,055 of NC_068360.1, forward strand.
TTTGTATATTTTATATAACTGATGTGTTTTGAAGCAAATAACAACATCGATGCGATAGAAATTTTCCAAATAAAAATTAAATCAAGTTTAAAAGTATGTCATACTATACAGATATGGGATTTGTCGAACCTATATGAATGGGTGAAATTATAAGAAAGAGGTTTACTAACAATAATAAATTAGTTGCAGTAGTCTGCACGTTTATAATTGCGAGAATTGTAAATAATCTTGCCTTCAAATAAATTCGAACCAGACTTCTGGAGAAACCCATCTCGTAACCAAGGCATTGCTCAGGCTTTTTTACAAATTATCGATCAATAGCATTATAAACGCTTTATTATTTTACCGATTTTGATCGTTGGTTAACCATAAATGAACTGTTTATTTTATAAAATTCTTCGACGATGACGTTTCTTAACGTTTTTTCATAATAATGTATGCTAAACATTATGGTAAGGATCTAGAAACTAAATAAATAAGTCATCTTGCCAAACTTTAAATAAAACGGGTTTTGATTTTGTTTTGATATCATCCACGATGTGTATTGAGATATAGGATTCTGAAAAAAAAAACAGGTGTTTTAGAACCATGTAGTTGACGTTTTACTTGATAGAAATAAAGACACATTAAGTTATGTAACATGGAATAAACTTCAAGTCATGTAACATGAAATAAACGTTTGCTTTACGCCCTAATCATAAGTTGTTATTTTATGCTTTCCGATGGTTTAAAGAGAAATATCATTGAAAATAAAACTGTTATTTCATTGTTTTAAACAGAGAAAAATAACAGTGACTAATATCGATATTTTTCACTGTTTTAATGTGATGTTTTTTCGACAAAATGACGTCATAAATCCAGCGAAATTATCAAGTCAAACTCTTTTACAATGTCAATAAACGTTAGTTGCAAAAAGCATTAAATAAAAAGAAAAGTTGTTGGATTCGATGGAATTTCGATTTAAATACGCTCGTGGTCATAAAATACATATTTTCACTCGTGGCTGCGCCACTCGTTAAAATATTATTTTATATGATCACTCGTGAAATAAAATCGATATTCCATCGAATCCAACAGCAAAGACCTATAGTCTTTGCCAACAGATATCCTCTATATATCCAGATAAAATACCTTATCATCTTTCCTATTGACAAGGTTTCCCAATATCAAATATAGATGAAATGAAGATCACAAAGATATATTTCTTTTATTTTTGAGTCGTTTACATTCAATTTTAATAAAATTCAATGTTATTTTTAAAATATACTTATTCGTCTGTGCAGGGCAAAAGTATTTTTTGTCAAGGCTCAAGTAAATGTTAGTAAAATAGCTCATACAAGATCTCACGAAGAAAGTTTTATTCTCACTAAGATTTTCAAAAGGATGATTAGTTTATCTGGATCGGTGAATAAAACTAGGCAACAATCAATGCTTTCAGGTGAAGCGCTACTTGGATTTATCTCAAGTGCAATTTTAAGCTAATAATTGAGCTCATGTTCCTGCTTGAGTTTTTATATAGATATTAAGATATTGTGATTTTCATAAGCATATGCTTAATTGTTTAAATCAGTATTAAATTATTGAATTGAAACTGTGTACGTATTTTAACAAAATATATTTTAGCAATATATATATTTATATATATAGGACAGATACAGAAGCCGTTACCAGACGGTACCATCATATTTTGTTTGGATGTGAAGGCTCTTTACCCCAGCGTACCAAGAGAGTGCGGTAGTAACTGAAGCTCTCAATCGGCGAGTGCAACCGGAAGTTCCAACCAACGACATGATCATAATGATGGACAATGTCCTAAATAACAACACCATTTCATTCAATGGATACCACATGCAAAATGAAGTAACTGCCATAGGATCGCACTTAGGTATGAAATACGCGTCGACCTACATGGGAGCCTGGGAGAAAGAATTATTTTTGGTATCAAATAAACATCCAATAGCTTACTTCCGGTTCGTTGATGATGTTTGGGGCTTGTGGAAACATGGTTTGGAGGCAATAAAGACATTCCACGCGTTTGCAAATACAATCCATCCACGAATACAGCTCGAGCTCCGCTACTCAACAGAGCAGCTCGAATTCCTAGACACTATGACGTCAATTCGAACAGGAAGGCTGGTTTCAGACTTACACACCAAACCAACAGATAGGCACCTCTACCTGCACAAGGACTCGTCTCATACCGAGTCTACGAAAAGGTCATTCCGTACGGCTTAGGTGTGAGGCTGAAACGAATATGTTCGGAAGAGACGGACTACAAAAAACACAAAGATGAGATCAAAGAATATATATATATAATAGACAATTGAATGTAACCTTTCTAAATTAGAAATATCAGAGACTTTTGCATTTATAATCATATAAACCCATAGGTTTACATGTATAAAATTATCAGAGCTAAAATTCTGTACAAATCAGATCACTGTTACATTATAAACCCAAGAGGCTGTTGCTTATCCTTTTTAAAAGCATTGTTAAAATAATTGAATTAAAATATTGAGTTCAAATACGAGCACTATTACACAATAGAGCAATAGTTTAGAAAATCAAGTATTGCCCCGATCAGATTAAAATGACCTGATTGGCAACAACTTCTGGTATGACTTATTAGGTTAGGCTACTGTACTGTGCAATAATATTGTTGACATTTTCAGTGTCTTTTCAGCGTTTATATTTTCATTTAAATAAAAACAATTAAGAGTATATACCATGTTATGCGGTAGTGAATAACTGCAGGAACTTCCGCGCTTGTATTTACTATTCACATTATTAATACAATGGACTTTATAATTCGAAACCCAAAACATCGATCACGTTAACAAATGTATTTGTTGATACGAGGGGCCTCGTTTAAATCAATCAGATAAACTATAGTTTACATGTATCGATTGATAAACAGATTTTACGCTGTCGTTCTCACACATGCGCAGTAAGCCGCAGACACGTTGGTATAATACAGCCGATGACACTAACTGCGCTGTTACTCAAGATAACAACATAAAAACATCGGCAACAAGGGTAAGTTTTTTCTCTAAATCTTAAATCTTTATAGTAGCTTTTTTAAATACAATTGATGAGTTAAACTTTAAATACATGTTTAACTATTACTTATTGATGGAGCATATTGAATTAAAAAGAGACGCTCGTGAAAAATAATAGAAAACCGATAATATGAGTCGCGTTCTGTGAAAACTGGTCATAATGCATGTGCGTTAAGTGTCGTCATAGATTAGCCTGTGCAGTCCGCACAGGCTAATCAGGGACGACACTTTCCGCCTAAATTGGAATTTTGATAAGAAGAGACTTCATTATAACAAAAATTGTCATAAAATCGGAAACTTTCGTCCATGATTAGCCTGTGCGAACTGCACAGGCTAATCTGGGACGACACTTTACGCACATGCATTAGGCCTAGTTTTCTCAGAACACGACTTATAAAATGTACTTGACGTACGTTTATTTATGGAAGAAGTATTACATGCGTTTTAATTTTCGTATTCAGTTGTCGTATTGATAACTGAATTAAGCAATAAGTTAAACTAGTTCTGCACTTTAAATGAAAACGTAAACGTTCACTAATGTGTGGATGACATATACAGAATTATGATTGATTACATTAAACATATAATTGTCTGATTTCATCTTCGCTTTTGATGCATTGTAAAAACACTTGACATTATTTGTTATGTCTTCTTCGTGAAGATGCCTTTTCGTTATAAAACATACCATACCTTAACAATACATTGAAACTACTAAAATATATCGCGTGAACACATTGCATCCGTCAAAATATACATTCTATCTGTGAAAGCCTTATTTTACAATAAACAGTGGATAATAACTACAAAACGTGACGATTTTATAAGAAAACTACATCTGATTTAATTATTTTTTACAAATAATTAAAAAATATCACGGAAGTACAAAAGAATTTGATATGAAAGTTAAGCAAATTAAAGTGAAGAAAAATCTACCAATATGAACGATACTTCCTAGGTTGCGCTATCGGTTTGTGTAGTTTTAAGTCCGTACACGTTAAGGGTGAGTTTAACCCATGTATGCCCAGTGGACTCTCCCATCCTTCTAAATTGGATCAATTTATTTCCAAAATTACGGATGTCTAGTATATGTATTTCTATATTAAGAATATTTCTAACAGAAATTTCTTTGAGCAAACAGCGCAGACCCTGATGATGCGGCGTCTCATCTGGGTCTACGCTGTTTGCCAAGGCCTTTTTTTCTAGACGCTATGCATAAATGGGTTAACTATCGAATTGCACATTATAGGCGCAATCTAATGTATCTTAGCAATAAAAATAACAGTAACTTGTCAAATAAGTTGACTTTAAGTCAACATGAAATATGTTTCAAGAAGTAAAACTGAGGTATACATCGTTTTTATGTTCATGCTAATCGGTCGGAATTTTTGCGAAAAAAGTTGTTCCCTTTTTGGCCGTATATGGTAATGTCAGATTAAATTATTCTGAAATTAAATTGTTCATTTTCCTTAAAATAAAATGGTATCATTTGTTACATTGAATGAAGGTGTAAATAATATTATAGTAAAACAGTTCAATTTTTAACTTCGAATAACATATCCACAGGCAGGATATGTCGACAGTCCCGCATAAACACTTTGAGATAAACATACATGTATAAAGTACGACGATAATCATTGCATTTATTTTGGCTTTTCTCCAAGTTTGTGATTTTCGGAAATGCTTGTTCATGCAAAATCAATACCTCTCGTTGATAAGGGTTATATACGTAAGATATCGGTAAAACACTTGAAAGATCGTACATTTGACATGATTTGGGTGTCTCTTGTAAACAGCCGATAAAAATGTGGCCACATTTGAAATTTTAACTAACACTGACTATGCGTTTATGAGTTTCAAAGATTGAAGGGAGATGGGTCTATTGAATATTTTACGAAAGGGCCAATATGGCCAAGGGTGGCCCATCTGAGTTTAATATGACATATTGGGATTACATGTCCATAAGCAATATTAACTAAATTTTCTTGTATTATCCCTCATATATGTATGTGTGCTTCCATATAGTTCAACGTTTAAATAATGATGATTATCTCCAAGTGCTACACCACATATTGTCAAAGGCACGCGATCTATTTTAAAAGAGTTATAACCTTTTCTTTAAAATTACATTAACAGCTTCTGTGCGCAAATTCAGCTATACTTTGCATGTGATATTAGTCAAACGTTTACAGAATTATTATCTTAAGTGCTAAAGCATAATAGTCAAGGTTTTGCGATTGCAAAGAGTTATTGCACTTTCTCATACTTCCATTCAGCCCTTCACAGAAGTGTGGCTTCTATGTTTTTTAGATTGCCTGACAATAGATGAAATAGTTTTTGGATAATTTCGACACTTTTCGGCTCGTTCATGTAACATAGAAAAAGAATGCCAATATCTTCATGACCACAATGGGGTTTAGGTCAAGGTGCTTTCTGATGATTTGACTTACCCCTAACAAAGCTCTTGTTTCCCATAAAGTTGAATAAAAATATTTTTCAACTGTAATTAAATCTGGATACTTTAGCAGCAAAATAACTCGGTACCACAGGAACACTCAGTCTGCTTATTCGATCTGCGTCTATGTTAGTTAGACGCGTATTTCACGGATAATAGATTATAACTTTTACACACGGAGATTACAATTTTACCGATTTCGATTAATGATTTATTTCATAAACGAACCCACATTTTTTACATTTCCTCTAACTTAGATATCTCATTTTGAGTGTTAAAATGTAATGCATATTTCTTTTTTTTAAATCAAAGATACTTGCTTTGAAAACTGAAACTGTTATTTTACAAATGAACAACAACTCCCTTTAACGTTCAAATTTTACCAATACTGTTTTACTACAATACTGCTGTGATAGTGAGTTTTATTGTTTTACGGCTATTATCATAAGATATACCTAAGTTTTAATTGAAAATTACAATACCATTACGCTAATTGAAAGTGTTCTCGCCATTTTTTCCAAAAGAACTAGTTTGGTAAGCTTCATTTAATCACTAAACTATTTCTTTGGACAAGTTGATGTAACCCACAAGCCAAATCCATTGAGTTTAACGCCAATAATAATCATTAAAACGGCTCATAAACACACGGCCTAAATAGTAAAGTTATTGACCGCATTCTAAAGTCTGATTATATCTCGCAACGCTATACTGTTCGTAGGCTTAAATCAAGAAGTTCGTTTTAAAATCTGTGAAACCCAATATATTTTGTTGAATAATTTTACTTGCAAATGTAAAATTTATGTCGGGTTTTAATGAATCACTGCACTTCCATTTATTGTTCTGTCCGTTTACTTCAATACAATATTGGTTATTCATGTCGGAAGTACACATGTTAGTAATACTCACCTGTGAATTAGAAGCTTTTCGTGTACAGGATTATTAATCATTTGCCAGCTTAAGGGGTTAATAGCAATGCCCAATATTGTCTGTCAGTCGACCCAATTGTACGTAATATTTTCATGTCTTCCCAACATGCCTTCTCTCATTGAAGGATTGTTATGAAACCTTGCTCCTTTTAAAGAAAATTGAGCCGATGTTAAGGAGGCGTGTGCCTTTGACGCTAGGTAAAGATCGAAGTCACTTAAGGGCGATTCAATTTTGAAGACTAGTTTTTCGTGTCTAGTCACTCCATCTCATGGACTATTTCGGACTCCAAGGCAAAAATGATGACGGCGAGGGACGATGCTATCCTTCGGACATCTTTATTGATATACGGAGGCACCATTGAAATAACAAAACTGGGTTGTATTTACACGTTTCTTTTATTATTTGGCTTTCTTTTTTATTACAGTAACTGATAACGAAAAAACACCACGGTGGACAACATTATCCAATGCAAAGAACATTTCTTAAGGCAGGGGATCCGCCTGTAGATTCGAAAGAGAATGTGACATCAGGCCAGAATGAAACCAGTCGATATTACCATGACCAGTCTGTACTCGAAGATAAACACGTCAGAAATAAGTTAGATATACAATCTCAACTTGAAAGCAAAAGGCATTCTAGTAAAAAAAATCTATCTGCTGATCGAACTGATTTTGATATGCCAAGGGCCATTTATTATCATAATAGCGGAGGACAAAATGCAGAGTCTTCCTCAGGCAAACGTCAGCCGATTGTATCGACAACGAATTCTGCTCAATTCCAAAGAGGGAAAGGAAACCTCGTCCGAAGAGGGCTGCATGTTAGTCCAGACCGAAACGAGTTAGGTGGTAGTTTGCATAAAACGGCACTTGATATACATGAGAGAAACGACGAACAACCAACAATGAACAGTTTACAGAACAACAACAAAAGGACACTGAAAGAATATGAGTCAACATCTCCGTTTTCTTTTCAAAAAACGACGATGAGCTCTGAGGAACTATCAAATCGTTCTTCAGAAACCATATACAGGCGTAAATACAGTGGAAATAAAGATCAAAATGATCAACATGGTATGCTTTCGGGAAGCGGTCAAAGTAACAGACGTAACGAGAGAAAAACTGTTGAAAAGTTTAAATCCTGTTTAGTGCCCGACACTGATGCACAATCATTCTACCAAAGCCACACAGAAAACAATATTGAATACATCGATGGATGTAGACCTAAAAAACAAAGCATGATACATCCAGCCAAGAGTGGATCTACTCCCAGTAAGGATACCAAAATGGGTAATAAGGAATCTAATATTTATCAGTCAACGACTAGAGATGAAAGACATGATGATAAACTATCAATCACAGGAACTTCTAACCATGAACCAGTCGGCTACGGTTTTCCATTTCTAAAAGCAATGGAAAACAACGACGCGTCTCACATTGTTATGGAACTAACGAAAAAAGATATCGCATTACGAAAATGTATTGTAAGAACAAAGTTAGATCCAGAATTGCTGTTGCTCTTCCTTAAAGTGTTGAACAAAGCTTTCGAAAGTGTAGATGTGCCAACCGCGCTTTATACACTTTTTGAAATATTATGCGAAGAGGGTTTTTGGGAAGCTCTTCTAACATTCTTGATCGACCTGCAGTCAAGTTCCGACTCCGATAAAAAACACCCTGTTGTAACATGTGTGACGGAAATTATGACAAATCAAGTGGCCAAAAATCCAATGTCTATCACTGTATTTAGAAGGTTGTTTACAATTATAAAAATGATCGCTGATGACCCAGCAAACGCTTCTGGTATTAGCGATTTAACAAGGGAATCATTGAACGATTTTGCTGATCTTAATAATGCTTATAGAAAAGACGAAAAACCATTTGAACACAGTCATGAAGGTAAACCACCAGACGACTTTAGAACCATTCCGGTTCTTCCGAGAATAGAAGAAATCAAAGGCTTCATTCAACCATTTCTACGAAAGAACAAACTGAGCGGACAATACGAAGACGTAGATGATTATTTAGATGTACAATTTAGACTTCTAAGAGAAGATTTTATTGGCCCTTTAAGGGATGGCATCACGGAGTACATAAAGCACAATGAAAACAAAACTAAACCAAACGTTAGAAATACTGATGTTCGTTTATACCGAAACGTATTTGTTGTTGGACCAGAACTTACTGAATTTGGTTTAAGTTTCAAAATGAAAATGGAAATGACACCTGGACTAAGAAAAATACATTGGGAGTTAGGAAAACGTTTGATATATGGATCATTGGTTTGTCTTTCCGTCGATGAATTTGACACGCTTGTTTTGGCTACCGTAGTTGACAATAAAAAGATAAAAGACGGGATATTTACTGTTTTTATTGAAGATGAAAACGTAAAGATATCAGAAGTGCTAAACAGAAACTTTATTGTGGCTGAATCTACTGTGTATTTTGAATCTTACAAACATGTTTTATCTGGGCTTCAATCCATTAACGAAACGAATTTCTCATTTGCAAAACATATTGTATATAGCCAACCTAAAAGCTCCCCACCTGCTTATTTAGATCACCAAACATCTTTTGATTTGTGGCCGTTGATACACGACGACTACACAATTGTTCACCCTAGCCATATTCGAAACGAGATGCAAAGGTATCACAAGCGTATTGTGTCACAAGAAAACAAAAAGTCTGCACGTGTGAAAGTACTTGACAAATCCTCATGGCCAGCAAAGGAAAGCCTACAATTGGACGGCTCGCAGCTGCAAGCCATACAGAACGCACTATCAAGAGAATTTGCAATTATTCAAGGCCCACCAGGTACGGGTAAAACTTACATTGGTCTTAAGTTGGCAAAGATTTTACTTCACAACAAAGACACATGGGGCAATGATAGAGGAATGGCCTCACCGATGTTGATAGTTTGCTATACAAACCACGCACTTGATCAATTTCTGGAGGGAGTTGCGCAATTTTATCGCGGAGACTTGGTGCGCGTTGGTGGCCGTTCGACGAATGAGCGTTTAAAAAACTATCAATTGAAACAATATCGGATGGGCGCTTACAGTCCTCGGAGCGCAATCGGGAAAATGAAGCAATTAAAAGACTCGGCACGTAAGGATTTTGACGATTCTAAAACTAAAATCCGCGAGTTAACCATTACTATACAAATCTGTTTACAAACTATAATCAATGAAGAAACATTACGTGATGTATTGAGCGATGGGCAATTCCAATCATTGCAAACAAATACAATATCAACGAATACCGATGATTCTGCTCAATCAACTATAGCTCATTGGCTACGAACGGACTTGATAGAGCATGAGTGCAGACTGGCAATTTACGAAGGCCCCAATGAAGATGAGGATTTGGAAAACAGCATTCATGTAACAACAGGAAACGAAAGATCTGCTAGTATTCTTTTCGAAGATATACTACCCGAGTTTGACACATCTGAGGTTACAATATTGTATCAAGCCAGACGGAAGATACTCTCAGGTTATAATGTCACTAAGGAACACGTGCATGAAATACTAAATCATATAACCAAGATTCGTTTTAATTTAAATGAAATAGATTTAAATATCAAAGAAGTTAAAAGCAATGAGGAATTATCCAAAAAAGAACAGAAAAACAAAATTAAGGAACTGCGAAGAGCTCAAAAGAGACTGAAGCAAGAAGAAAATGAGCTTCAGTTTCGCTTAAAAAAAGAACAATTACTTCGGAAATCTGTCAAGAACAAGATACCAAATCTAATTTTAAGTCATGATTTAATGACACACCAAGAAGTATGTGATATTGACGACATTTGGAAGCTCAACCTTAAAGACAGATGGAGACTTTATCGAAGCTGGGTGCAAACATATTGTTTGTATTTATACCATAAGATTGAACAAGAAAAGGAAGGTTTTAAGATCACAGCTAAACGATACAAAGAGGCACAAATGCTCGAAGATCGAGAAATATTGCGACATTCATCCGTTATCGGAATGACAACTACATGCGCTGCTCGATACCTCAGCACTCTACGGGACATAAAACCTCCGATTGTGATTGTTGAGGAGGCGGCTGAAGTATTGGAAGCTCATATCATCACGACGCTCAGTGATGGATGCAAGCACCTTATTTTGATAGGTGATCACAAACAGTTGCGACCAAATCCATCGGTTTACAAACTGGCTATCAGATACAATCTGAACATAAGCCTTTTCGAACGCATGGTCAATAACGGAGTGCCACGCGATTGCTTAGAGCTTCAGCACAGGATGAGACCAGACATAGCGGACATCATGCGGCATATTTACCCAGGTCTGCAAGATCACAACCATGTGCGATTCTACGGCGATGTTAAAGGCTTAGCAAAGAATGTCATGTTCATCAATCATAACGAACCAGAAATTTCAAATGGCGAGTTCAAAAGTTATGCTAATCCATTTGAAGCCGATTATGTTGCTAAACTGGCAAAACATCTTTTGCTACAAGACTACAATGGGTCTCAAATAACCGTTCTCACCACATACACAGGTCAGTTACTTGAATTACAAAGACGAATGAACCGCGACGAATATGCAGATGTATATGTTACCGTAGTAGATAATTATCAAGGAGAAGAAAATGATATTGTTATATTGTCACTTGTTAGAAGCAACCATGAAAATCGAATAGGGTTTTTGAAAACTGAAAATAGAATTTGTGTTGCTCTTTCACGAGCAAGAATGGGATTCTTCGTAGTTGGTAATTTTGACCAATTATCATCTGTGTCGTCTTTGTGGAAAGCTATTACAGACGACATGATGAAACGGGGTTCTATCTCAAGTGGATTACAACTCCGCTGCGCTAATCATCCAAACGACCCACCGAAAATTGCAAAAACGGCCATGGACTTCCATGATGCTCCACTAGGCGGGTGTACGAAAATGTGTGAAGCAAGACTGAATTGTGGCCATACTTGTCCACTGAAGTGTCATATAAAAGATCCCTCTCATAAATTGTTGAAGTGTCAAAAACCATGTTACCGACTTTGTGAACGGAGCCATCAGTGCACAGGAAAATGTTATCAAGATCCTTGCCCACCATGTGCAGTAATTGTTACGATGACCATTCCACAATGCAAGCACTTGCAAGATATCGAATGTCACTTGGATCCTTCTAAAGTTATTTGCAACACCAAACCTTGTCCTACAATTCTCGATTGCGGACATCCATGTACCCATGCATGCGGTTATTCGCATACTGAAAACTGTGAATATGAAATTGAAAAGAAATTTTTCTGTGGACATACATGTAAAATTCGTTGTTTCCAGAAAAATTTAGAACAATGTCCACAGCCTTGCGGCAGTATACTACAATGTGGCCATGAATGTGTTGGTACGTGTGGTTCTTGCTTAAAAGGAAGATATCACGACAGATGCAGACAGAAATGCAGTCGTATTTTAATATGTGGTCATCAATGCGAATCACCGTGTGCGCATTGTTTGCCATGTGATCAGAAATGTCAAAACAAATGCGTACATAATACATGCAATAAACTGTGTGGCATCCCATGCACGCCTTGTAAGGAACCATGTACATGGTCTTGTAAACATGATCAATGCTCCAAACTTTGCAGTGAACCATGTAATCGGCCACCATGCAACAAACCTTGCGAAAGAATATTAAACTGCAACCACATATGCATTGGTTTGTGTGGTGAGCCGTGTCCACACCTTTGCCGAATTTGTGATAAAGAAAAAGTTACTGAGATTTTCTTTGGCTATGAAGACCTCCAAAACGCACGATTCGTAAAACTGGACGACTGTGGGCATGTACTTGAATCCACAGGTCTTGATTACTACATGAATATGAAAGATGAAACCGGAGAGCTTTGTTTTAAATGCTGTCCAAAATGCAAAACGCCTATTCGCAAATGTGTGAGATATGGAAATATTGTGAACAAGCAGCTTCGAGATATTGAACAAGTCAAGATAGCAACTCTCGGTGGATCATTCGGAAAATTGAAAACAATGTTGGACGCGGAAACGAAGTTTTTGTTGAAACAAAAAAATCCAATATCTAAGTCAAGCTACGCATCAATATCAGCTACGGAGCTCGCTTTAAAAAGTTGTAATGCTGCGATCAGAAATGCTTACTTCAAAATTCAAAAGCGGATAACGTCCCTAAAAGAAAACAAAAGTTGTGTTATTTTATCTGATCAAGTTATTCAAACAATAAACGTTCAACTTCAAGTAATACATAAGTTCGAAACTTTGTTTGTGATGACAGTGAACACACAAAGAATGTCGTTTTTTGACGACATTGTTAAAAAAGTTGCAGAAGCTCGTTTTGTATTTTCTGAGCAAGAACTAATGGATATAAACACCGAATTAAACCGAGCCCAATTGTACTTCAAGTGTTATAAACTGGAGAAACATTTGAAACGAGTTGGTAAACATTCCAGAGTAGTAAATGACATTAAATTTGTGAGGAACAAATTGTTTTCGTTTCATGTATTAACTGCAGATGAATTTGTTCAAGTGCGTGCCTGCTTGGATCGCATGAAGGACATGACTATGATTCCAGGGCTTAAGATAACTGAAGAAGAGCGGATTTCAATAACACAGGCAATGAAACTAAACAAGGGTCATTGGTTCAAGTGCCCGAATGGTAAGTTGTAAATATGTGAAACTGTTGGGCACTTTTTATTACCTTTACTTATGATTTTTGTTTTTGTGTTATTTTTTGTTCCGAATAAGACACATTTGACTTTCTAGCCAACTAGCTGCGTTCAAAAGAAGGCAAAACTGAAAAGCCGGGGCTCACGTTTTCAGTCCTTGCTGCAACGGCATATCTGTTAGCGATTGATCATACAATATTAAGTATTGCCATTATCTACATTAATTTTAATGACGATGAAATGTTTACAGTAACTAACATAAGGTTCTCGTATCTACATTTACTAACTACTAAAATCTGCTCAACTTGCACTAGAGAAGCTTAAAGAAGTTAACTGACTGCAAAAATATGACTATATACTGAGAAACCGGGTACACATTCTAAAGAAAAATATTTTGACAAAAAAACGTGCATTTAATACCCACATTTCTAAGGTTTCGAATTAGTAATTGGTAAACTAACTACACAACATCCATTTTAAGTATGACATTTGATAAGGACACTCAATTAAAATATACAATCATCAAAATGAATTTTGCTGATTGCGGACAGCATATACTAAACTTTGATTTAGTCAAAAATGGAATTCATTTTACCTAAAGAATACCATATATTATTAGCTTAATAAAAGTATCCATATTTACTCCTGTCATTATTCATTTTTAAGTAAAGGAGATACACTATATGTTGCATTATTTGAAATATAACGTTTAAGGGCACGTTTACGCCATCGATGATTGCGGAGGGGCAAACCAAAGGTCAAAATGTCCAGAATGCAAGGCGGACATTGGTGGGGAGAATCATCGACTAGCGGAAGGGAACCAGTTGGCGTCGGAAATGGACGGAGCAACGTTTGCAGCGTATTCAGAAGAGGCGAATAACCTTGGGAACTTTAACCTCGATGATCTTCATTAAACTTGTATGAAACATGTTTTTAAATGCAGTGCTTTGTACCAAATAGACAAAAGATTGCAGTTGGTAGGACTATATTCCTTAAAGTTTCTGTAAAGCATTTAAACCATTACGAAATGGTTGAAATTACAGGGCTCGACGTGCCCTTCGTATTTATTGTTTTATAATACACATGCTTATTCATCCGAATTATAACCGTTAAAATATTCATATATTTTGCGATAAATAACCCGACTGAAATCAGCAATCTCTTTGAAAAGACGAATTTAAATTTGTTTAACTGTGTTCGCATAATTACCGTTTTGTTTAACTATTTAAAGATAGTTGGTCTTTTAATGTTGTTACATTTCAAATTTCAAAGAGTTTCATACACGTTTTTAAGAAGCCATTGACATTTCGCAGCGATGTTTTGCGTCACGACCCACTTGAGGCAGCAACTGTGTAGGGGTGTGTGAGTGACGTTACTAAAAATCGTCCTCCCTATTATTAAATATAATTATTTCATGCTTGTCTCAATTAAACTGGGTCTAAAATAGAAGAATATCTTAGGCTGATCTTTGAAATTGTAACACTGACAAAGACATACAACTTTAAGAATTAATACACATGTATATAATTGTTATATAAATGCAAATTCCATGTATATCAACGCTTTGTATGTTGAGCATTTAGAATCAATTTTGCACCAGCGTATTTATTTCAAAAGAAATATTGTTTAGGAATACAATGTTCTACATGTTCTACAATACATGGGCATATAGGCTGTACATGTAATGCATTTTGTCACACATATTGAAAGAACAAGTCAACAAATTAGTATCACGGTAATGGTTCTATTTTGCAGAAATATTTAATTGACCATATATATTTTTTTATGGATGTCTATCGTTTAACTTTTGCAAACGTATGTATATTTTTAAAGCGTATCTAAAGTATTTGTATTTTAAAACGCACGGTTTAATGCTGCGTAGTTCTGTATAAATTTCATTAGCAATTAAAAAGTAGAAGTATTTTTAATTAAAAGCTTAATTGTTATACTGATATTTGCGAATCATTTACTTGAGCCATGATGTATGTCTAAACGTTACCGTTTTAGCTCGACTATATAAGAAAAGGCAAGTTATTATTCTCTTCCCATCGTCAGCGTCGGCGTCCGAGCTATGTTAGTAAGTTATTCAGGATTGAGTTGAGAAAGTTCAATCAAACTTTAAATATAAATTCCATATATTAAAATGAAGCAGAAAGCTAAGTTTGGTAACTCTAGTTCAAACTTTGTCAATATTAGGGACGAATTTACATCTGCACTGTATACGCAGATTACAGAAAAGCTAAAGATGTCGGTAAGCTAGTTGATCAGGAATAAGTTGAATAATTTTATTCAAACTTAAAATATGTATTTCGAATATTAAAAAGACCATAACGACTAATTAACTCTGTTGTTCAAAAAGTCAACATTAGGCGACAGGTAAAAATTGGAAATTAATTTGTTCATCATTGGCAAGTAAAAGTGTTTCGGTAAGCTAGTTTTTCTGGCTTGAAGGAGTTCGATCTAAATTAAAACGTAGACTTTAGCTTCCAGAGGTCCCGGGTTCAAATCCATGGGATGGTATTTTGTATTGCACTTCTTCATTACCATTGTGATTACTTACTTTTATAACAACTAAAGATGTGTTAGTAAATATATTAAATCACATTGTTCAAAAATACGAAAATCTGTTCCTTTTAAGCCCCTTTAATACAATAACATATTATCGAAACTAAATTTTAGATTTCGGATACAGAGTATATTTATAATGATATGAACGCTCTATGTTAATTCAACTAAGCCTTTCCTTGTCTATCTTTGAACATATTTTGCTTCCCGCTAAAATGGAAAGATGAAACTCTGAATCGGTTTTAAAAATGCCGGAGTATGTAAAGAAAATGGCATAAAAGTAGGAGCATCAATCGTTCTTATGTTTTTATAACTACAATGTCATTAACTTTAGGCCTTTACTACAATTTATTACGAATATGACGTCTGTGTGTGTTTTCCAATTTATTGTATAAAAGTCTTTGATATAAATCAGGAATACAACCCAATAAACACAAACGTTTGAAAATAAAACTTATACTTATTGTTTGATAGGTTTATTGATTGGCACGCACTTGCGATCCATATGCATATGCTATAAAACGTCATCCGCAAAGAAAACAAATCGTCTACTGTTTAAATTAGCATGGCATTTGCTTTGTTTATCATGCGTTAAATCAATACAATAATTGCATTGTACTGTGTATTGTTCAAGTATTAATAACATTTAAACACGTTTTTGAACACTACTTACTGCATCTTATGTGTAATTAAAATACTTTTTTTGTATTTTTGTTTGTTCTTAAACAGTATGTTTTACCATTTTATCATATTAAAATGATTTAACTTAGTATTTTCTTTTGTAATGCAAATTAATGCATTGATGTTTTGTTATGCGATGTGACATGCTATAATGTGACGTGATGTAATGTTATGTAAGAAAGTATGACAGAAATTCGTATATCTGTGTAGTTTTACATTCATTGATATTATTGTCCGTAGTATATTATTTAATAATCAATAACGGGAAACATGCTGTCCGGATTATTAACAAGCTGTTTTTTTATTAATTCCCAATGACGATATACAAAAGGGATTTTTTTTGCTCTTAGTTTATGGTCGAATTTTATTTCCCTAGTTGTTGCAGAAAACAAACTTATTACGAACGACACATTTGGGCATAAGAAAGAAACATGTCGGGGAAATATGGAAACTTGTTTCTATTTAAAAAAGATATGATATGTACTAGCTCAATAAAATCAATACTATATATAAGTAAATGTTTATTTTGTTATTTGTCAACATAAATATCAGCGAATAACATGAAAACGAGTGCATAAATACAGCATGTTTTTCGTAAAACACGCGTGTATATGTAAGTGTTTTAGATGGTCTTTTGCAAATGCCGATTCTTTATATTGCATTTCACGGGTATAAAGAAAGAGGCCTTTTTAATGATATTGGCACGTCCGTAGCTAATTGTGTAAAATTCCTTTAAACACTTTGGCGTTTTTATTTGTGGCGTTTCCATGATTAATAAAATGTATGTATTTTTTTAACTCTATATGTCAGCGTGTGTTTATATTTGTATGTGTAGGTATTTTAAATTATGATATGTCCAAACGTGTTTACATCACTTTCTTCAATTATATTAAATGGTAGCATATCAATAAAATGGTTTAACGACATTATTTCAACCTGTTTGGTCTCTTTTTAGTTGTAGATATTTTATTGATGGAGTCACTACATTTTGATTAAACAAAATATTCATTGTTACATTTTCCTTTGTATTAATTATAATGTTTTGAACAGGAAATTGAAGACTATGTAAATTACATTTTATAACATAACATACGGACATTTACACTTCTCTTTGTGTACCTAAATACAAATTCAGTTTTTTATACCCGATGTCTCATGTTGAAAATAAAGCATCCGACACCTACAAAGAGTTATATTGAATCAAACTACACAACTTCTAAAAGTGTGCTGATATCACAATAGCCTTTAAAATTTCTTTATCAGCAGAAATTAATGTATCTGGATGATGACTTCACCGCTTTCAGAATAATGCGCAACACTCATATTATATTAAAAGACAATTAACTTGCGTTCATTCTGAGTCACTGTACACATACACAAATTCAGTGCCCGGTTGAAAAAAGAAACATCAATCTTCACTGCCATTCAGTTTAAAAGCACGTGGACGTTTGGGTAAAGTTATTAAACTTTCGCCGATAGCACAGGTCGCCTTGAAACACAGTCGAGTTGTTACCTGTGTAGAACCAGTACTTTGTGTTTTAAAACACGATTTTTGAAACGATCCCTTACAGAGGACATAATGGTCGCTAGGCGGTGTCCATTTGTCTATTCCACCACGACCATCACGTTATGTATTCAAATATGTAGAAATAGTAGAAAGCATGTATATGTACGAGATAAAAACCTTATGCCTGAAACACGGGCCTTCCCTTTAAGACCTGGCATCTGTAGTTAATGTGTGACTATAACAAATAAGTTTAATTATCAAGATTATTCATAGATTTGTCCGAGATATACTACGCACCCATACGTCGACGTCGTTGTCGGCGTCGGCGATCGCGTAATGCAATGGTTCAAGTTTGAGCGCAACATCTCGATAGCACTGTTTCTACTTGAGAAATTTCACTTAACCTTCACACAAGTGTTCAAGATAATTGTTAAGGTATGTATCCGAATTTAAAATTCCCCACCTCTGACCTGCAATTAAGCCTGTGTATGTCCCATTTTACTAAAACAATCAGATCAACGTTTGCGTGCAACTACTTCATAGATATATAGATATATATATATAGATATATATAGATATATAGATATATATATATAGATATATAGATATATATATTTACTACATATATTGCGATAAAATAAAATGTCCAGAGTTTCTAGAAACACTCGCAGGCTAATAATATCGATTACGGTCACCATTTGTTTCGTAAGATTGGCCCCTGTTGAATTTATACTAGTAAAAGTCGGGTAAACTCGCAAAATCAAATTCATGTTTTTGTTCGCGTGCGTATCGCTGTAACAACTTCAGATATTCAATTGCGCAGTTATTAAAATGTTATGTCTTCGTGATCATGATTCAGGGTGAGTCTCTTGACGATAAGTTCTATAAAAGTTAAATCGTCATGTAACACCCAGGGTCCGGTTTAATGAGAGCGACCATGGTCGGGCGACTATGGTTGTACCAGCGAATAATAGTCGTGCGACGATAGCCGTGTTTAATGGAGAGCGACGGTCGTCAATCGACCGCGCGTTGTTCGACATATTGTCGAGCGACCGCAGTCTACCCCTTACACCACGACTGCTCGTCGCTTGACGCTTTGTCGGCATTGAAAACCCGTGCAAAATGAACGCGGATAGTTTCGAGTTTAATCATGGCGGCCTCCATGCGACTTGTTCATTGAATGCGGAGACATTTTCGAAGAGAGCGAGTTTTTCGGCGTAAGCTGTATTAAGCCAGCTTTTCACCCTGACTTGACCTTTGTAAGTGTCCAATAATACTCAAATAAAATTTCCCGCGGCTAGGTACGAATGAATACACTTCATTTATTCCATTGGCTGATTTGAGTATAACACCAGAACATTGGAAACATATCCGCGTCTTTGTAACACTGTTTTACTGCATGAAACAATTTTATCTCTAATGAAAAGGCTCAATAGATAGAACAGTTTTACAATCAATTTTCGACATAAATACAGTTTGTGCGTTCACCTTTTATTTTCAGAGAATTAACAGCGCAAAAGCGTTTATACTAAAGGCTATGTTGTCATATTTAGTACTTACTTGCATTGCATTTAAACCCGCGAGGTTTCGGGTCATTACGCGGCCATTTGTGAAAGTCAGAGTTTATATACAGTTCATCACCGGAGTTCGCAGAAGGGGTTGCGATCATTGTGTTACACCGGTCTTACTGACAATAACGTAGTGACTGTAATGCATTGCATTCCAATCCGCAAGGTATCAAGGTCAGTTTGCGGTCAGTTGCAGAAATCTTTATATAAACGCCGTCTCGTAAACTTTGTGCACTTGAAGTCTGTTTTGATCAGAGAGATACTAAATAAAGATATTCGGCGATATTATTGTGGTATGTCAATCATCGATTTTTAATATGGTTTCAACATTTGCATGATAAGGACCAATTTTGATAAAATTAATTAGAAATATTTATCCATTTGGACCAGTTTATTAAGCATGAGCACAATAATTCACTATACTATAATTATGCAATTAAATAAGATTCGAGTATTGCCGGCTGACCTATATGCACTCGTTTATTTTCATGTTTCTTGTGTTGTTCTATTCTGTAAATATAGATATCTGAGTAATAATATCACATAAAGCAAAATAAGCCACGAAATCTGGCGCAACACCCCGTAATTGATTTGCCTATGATGTAGCTAAGAACTGCGCAGAAAAAAGGCATCCGCTACTTTTTATCTCATAGAGATAACTTTTGATCGTTCATAAACATCGACCACAATCAACGCCGTATATCTTTTTTAAAGATATTTCTTGTTAGAGATAGGTTGAATCCATTAGACATGAACAATGATGATGAACTTTTCCGTCGATTTCGCTTACCAAGGAGAGAGCTATTGGAGCTCATAGACACCTTTGCTGTAGATCTAGAATACGTTTCCGAAAATTTATACAATATTGAATCATCAATATGCGTATTTCCCATCCAATACACGGATGTCTCGAGCAAGGGAAAGTAATACATATCAGTAGTTTAGAAGAAATGCACTTAATTGATTTACCTTAATAACAATGGGATAAATATGTTTTATGATGCTAAACGTCGCGTCATTTATTTTTCTCCCGGCTTATTAAGAGTAGTATTAATAACAGAGAGGAGTGCAAACTGTTCACTGAAAGTTAAAGGTAAGTCCCACAGGAAGGCAATGCGCAAATAATCCCTGGTTTATGTGCACCAATATCATTCAATAAACTGCTCATTAAGGGCAACTTTCTTTGGAACTTATCTTGGCCTATAATTCGCAAATTGTACACGTACGTTGAGATGAATTCAGTTGAAGGCACTGATTTTACATTCAACGTGTCCCGTTGACGCATTACTCTACATATGGTCCATGCTCTGTAAAAAGGGGTTTAATCCATGTGCGTAAAGTAACGTCCACTATTAGCCTGTGTAGTCCGCACAGGCTAATCAGGGACGACACTGTGTGCCTAAAATAGACTTTTGTTAAGGAGGCACTTTCTTTAAACGAACAATATCATAAAATCGGAAAATATCGTCCCTAATTAGCCTGTGCGGACTGCCTAGGCTAATCTGGGACGACACTTTACGCACATGCATTTAACCCACTTTTGACAGAGTACGGCTCATATATATGCTGAACTATATGGAATGACAACATACATGTATATTGATAGCATTCTTTTAAAATTGTAAAAATACACCATGGTATAAAAACGGCAAATTCTTATACCATACGCACAAATGATTTATACATGCAGTAAAGTGTAAAGTAAAATGGTGTTGATACATAGTTACATGTGCACAACTTTAATGTTACTCCAACAATAGCTTCATCACTTCGTGTTTATATATAAGAAACAGTACCAATTTAATTTTGTAATAACAATATTGAATGAGTCATATAACCTACATCAATATTAATAATGAATAATGGCTTTTAGAAGAAAGAATTTGTGGTTACAACGAATGAAGGGAAAAACAGAAACAAATATCAACAAATAGAGGATAAGTATTTTCCCTCATGAATCATTACGTCATTTTTGTAGGTTGAGAAATAAAATGATATATTGATAAAGACATCAATAATGAAATAAAATCACAAAAATAATGCTAAAAACACTCGGATCGGTTTCGAGCCATCAATAACCAGACTAATATCTTAAATACAGACAAGATAAGTGTAAGTAAACTTTTTTGTAATACTGACAGATGCTTCAAATATTCATCTGATTAATCTCCTAGTACCGACAGTACGAATTCATGACGTTTTTTTCAGATAAGATGTGAAATATATCCTGTATACAAATACCGTTTACTTTAGACAAAACAGCATGGTATCAATAAAGCAGATCTCAGATATGTTGACAGTATTATAAAATATGCAGGAACGAACTCCCCGAAATACAATTTTCTCAGCACCATGTACCTAGATTTATTTAGAAGAGTCCCATACATATTATTCGAGTATGTGTATCAAGTTGAAGTGAAATTTACAATGGAACATGAATAATTAACAAAACGATCATTGCCCAGATAAAGTGTCATAAGTTCAATCCTATAAAATAGAAATATCAACCTTATTTAGATAGATTATCATTTATATGAATTTTGCAGACGATAATGCAATGTATCAAACCTTTAAGTGCAATAATTATTGGGCACAGATTTAGAAGCCAGATATAAAAGCACATTTTAACAAAAATGTCTCAGCAGTATGTCCATAATCATTAGTGAATTCCAGAGCTGATTGCAAACCCGTTATTTGGTTTTAAAGACTTCCGTAGACATCCAGACTCCACAATGCAGTTTTTGCACGCGTTTTCCTCGATCTACGAGCATTATTCATTCGATCCTTCCTTCCGTCCGATTTGTCGAGCGCACTAATTCATATTGGTATATGGTGAATATTCATATAAATGTACGGTCTTTAGTACCAACATCTTGAAACTGCGTTGGCAAGTATGTTTGAGGTTCTGCAATTTTGACACGCGAAAGGACATTGTCCAGAGACGCGTGAACCATAGTAGTAGATTTTATTTCATTGCGTCAGATTTTGTATTTGAACTTTGAACACTTAATGAATATTATTACAAACACACCTTTGACGAAGAATCCGCAAGCGAATTCTGTTTAAACAAATAATATCATATTATTTTAACAAATTTAAGATTTACTTTTCGTGATATGAGTTTTCGCACAATAAATTAAAAAAATGTTGATGGCGGAAGTGATAATTTTCTAAAAATAGCGACTACAACGACCGCAGTCGACTGACCACACAGTCATGCGACCACAGTCGCGGCAAATTTCTCCGTGAACGCGACAATTTGTCAGATTGCGGCCGACAACCGTCGGTCGACCGCACAGTCGCGCGACTACAGTCGTGTTTTGTAGTTTTTTTTATTAAACCGGACCCAGGCTGAGTAAGGTAACATGTTGAGGACGACAATAATTTATTCGACATGACCAACAAAGCAAATTTGAGATGCATTTGTTATAAAGAAACGTATAAGCGCAATTCTTTACCATTTCTACATTTCTGTGAACATATGTCGGACATCTTGTGATAATTTATGACAAAATATTATTGCTGGTCAAAAAATGGAATGCCATTGACATACTATTTATTTATAAAAGTTTATTGAGATCAAATTGTGATAAGACGTCCAGAAGTTATTGTATTTGTTTTTCTTGACTTTTTTCGTGTTTACGGTAAACCAGGTGCGTACGCATAATTATTCAACTTCGTGCTTGCCATGTAAAACTTTGACGAGGATTTCTCACCGTTTCTAC
Organism: Dreissena polymorpha; assembly: GCF_020536995.1. NCBI lineage: Eukaryota > Metazoa > Mollusca > Bivalvia > Myida > Dreissenidae > Dreissena > Dreissena polymorpha. Next base: position 91,268,181 of record NC_068360.1, read on the forward strand.
AAAGGTCCTATTGAATATAGATACAAACGAAACGTCTGGCAAACATGTATAGCATTCAGTGAAGTAAAACCGTTTTTGTGGTAAGCGTAGCGTCATAGGCGTATGTCTTTCAGCGCGGAGATTGTGATATTCTAAGTAAACAAATGATTCAAACTAATTTATGGTTCGTATCTTCAGCAGTGAAAGTTATAACAAGGTATGTCTTAACGATGCATGGTTTGAACATTGCACAACGATGGGTTCAATTCAAAAGTTGGCCTCTGTACCAATGAATTCGCCGTTAGTCGTAACAAGTCGAGAACTGATATCCGTCATAGAAAACAAAGAAAGTCAAACCATGCAAACGTACATGACAATCATTCCCGGTATTCGTCAACTTATGAATTCGTATTCTTTTGTTGAACAAGAGGTTCTTCAATCCTACCATAATGATCACCCTAACTATATTATCGTTACCATAATCTATTCGCATCACAATCACTTCGTCCAGACGTTCAGAATTACTGCAGGATACCATGTGATGACATCGACAGAAACACATGTTGTCTTCTTAATAATTTTATTTAATATGTTTACCCTATGGCGCATTCCGTTATCCAGCTGGGATGTACTTGAGGATATTTGTATCATTCATTTATTATGTACTTTATTAAGTGAACAATTAACATAAATCAGTCTATGCGAAAAATAACAAAGATGTCACTTATACATTTCAAGTATTTGATTGTGCAACTATCTATGCCTATAAAGTAATTTTCGAATTTTCATATGCTCGTTTAACGTCTTTTGACCATATCGGATATGAAGCCCACCAACATTATGTAGTTTATAACTCGCGTCAGTTGTTACCCAAAATGTATTGCTAAATATTAACAAGCATAAGAACGTACGTACGATAAAAATTGTGGTTCGAATTTTTCGACTTAACCGGGGTTACGGTAAAAGGGAAACAACTAGCGCAACATATCAACCGGATACTCTACAAGTAGTTGCTGCTGACCTTACACATGTATTTAGCATAGGGTTGTAATATACAGGTATAATGCTAAAGTCACTTTCACGCTCCCAATACTACATACGTATGCTATATAAAAAATCAACAACAAACAGTACCATACGATGGTTATTTACAATAGGAAGACCCTATAAACAAGTAAAATTTGTGTAAACACATTGAAATACAAACATTCGGCAACTTTAAAGCATGTAAATATCTTCCATGATGGCATCTACTTTCGTTTTGTGGATGATATCTAGTCAGGATCGGATTCAATCGGTTTGCGTTCATTTGCATAATTTATACTAGCTATCACAGAAATATGCTGCTGAAGCTTTCCGTGTGCCGACGCTTACCGAATCAATCTCGCGTTCGCTCGTAAATGCTCGGACATTTGGCGAGAAATAAAAATGGAATTATTTGTGACACAAAAAAAATAAAAACGAGCATTTTGTATCTCGTTGAATCAATGTTACCAGACAACATATAACGTTCAAATTTTGTATTTTGCTAAAAGGAACATTGATGTTTGTATTGGTTAGCTTTATTTTACGAAATATTCGATATTTTTCAGCGTGATCGTTACTTTAATATCCGTGCCTCGGCACACATGCATCAAAGTTATAACTATTTTTGCAGATATTAATGAATGTGCATCTTCTCCATGTCTTGACGGTGGTACATGTTCAGATGGTGTTAACGCTTACAACAATAATGCTTAGCTGGCTTCAGTGGAAGGCGTTGTGAAATCAGTGAGTAATTTTGTGGTTTCACCTTACTCAACATTCAATTTAATTATCTGGGCAGTCCCATATCAAGATTTCAATATGAATGAATCTTAATAAAAACATTGTCGTTTAACATAAAATCCATATAAATACGGTCTCCGTCTTCTATGTGACGTTCATTTGGAATGACCCTTTAAAATTAAAAGAAACTCGTACCGTTTTGTAAATTTTTATTACAAATTTGACTTATGTCTTGTCCTGAGAGCAATCGCAATTACTCAGTGTTAATTAATAGTATCAATGACATTGTTAACATCCACCGTTATCCCACATTCTGGATTCAATCCTGTTTCAGCCGCAACGTTAGAATAGTTCAATACAGAAACAGCTTTAAGTGTTCAAGGTTTCACGTTATAGAGAAGATACTGCTTAAAACATTCATAAAATAAATACTATAGAGGTAACAGAAAAATCATGATTTACAATATGTTCAGTTCATTCTCAGAAACACCTGTTTAATATATATTGTTTCCAAGACTTTTAAAATAAAAAAGCTGTTGTGTGTTCATTTTGTAAATTTTCGTGTTTGTACAATTTTAGATTTAAAAAAATAGCTACTATGCTACAAATGTGACGACATGATGAACTTGAACTCTGTGATACAGTGAAGACATGTGGCGATAGTGAAGTGAGATGATTGAGTTTTTCTTCAATCATAGACTTATTTCAGAATACTGTTTAAAATAACATTAAAGATCAGACAAGTTTATTCAGAACACCGTAAAAATTTAAATGTGTTAATGTGCATCTAAATTATGAAACTTATTTGTTTTCACGTGTTTATTGTAGGGCGAATGCATTTCAAGTGTATGTTGGGATGTGCCAATATATCAATGTTCTACAATGTTCATATAATGTAATGCATTCATAAACTAGTTCATCTAATTTTGATGTTAATCTGGGAGTTTTATCATTGATTGTTTCTACATAGAGTTCTCCTCTCGTTAGGCAGTAAGGCATTATTAATTTATTGCATTTCAGTTTTTATAAATGTACATATATACCATTCATTCCGCATATATGTATTATTTGTGTGATTTTATGGATTCAGATTTGTTCGACCTCTAGTAAATGTGCAACATATTGCAGTGGCGACTACTGAAATGGACGTGAAAACAAGAATGAATGTAGTTTATATATGAGTATTTAGCTAGTGTCTTGTTCATATATGCGTATGTCAGAGCTAGTGTTGTTTAATATGTGTGTTAGATTAATCTCAAGACACATACAAGGCCCATTGTGCTAGGCCTGCAATCACGTTCGAACCATTCAGAAATCCACGTCCATACGCCGTGTAATAAACACCAGGTGAGTTTAAATATGCACGATTCTGTATTATTCCAAATAGAGTTCTATACTATTAAATGGTTATTTAACACATTAATTTTATCATACGATTAACTTAGTGTTTTTTCGAAACTAACCATATAATTCTACGTGTAATAAAAAGGATAAATGTCTTTTATTAATGGTCTCATTGTCAAATTACATGCATTTATTTACGTTTGGCTGTATATCGCTAAATCCTACTTATTCTTTTGTTTATAAAACCCTGAACGTTGCTGAATAATAGATAGAATCTTAAAATAAAGCTGATTCAAAAGAACGCATTTCATAGCCACTTTCGTTATGACAATACCATTATAGACATAAATGTTTGAATTTACCGGCTTTCTGTAAGGCCGTCATAAGTAACGGTAACTCGTGGTAGGTCGTCGAGACGAGATAACTTACTCGCGGTAAAGACATAAGCAATTGATCAACATACATGCTGTTAAACGCTTGTTTCGAAATTGCTAATAACGCGGAGGCTCAAATAATTTTGGACCACATAAATTGGACAGATAACCGGTTTAGTGGCTTTTATTAGTGTATATAGTGTGTTTATTCCAATTGGTTTATACAGGTGTTATCACGTGTTAGTTATCTCGTTCCTGTGATTTACTAAGTTGTTCCCACGAATTAACAATGCTATTACCATGACTTACTAAGTCGTCATGTCATCACAACGATTTACTTATTATTTACCATAACTTACTCGTTCCCTGAACTATCTCGTTTGCACGATTACGTATTATTATTAATAGTATTTTACTTATAATTATAATTATTATAATAAATATAATTGTAGTTATATTTATAAGTATACTTATAAATATAATTTATCTTATTATGATAATTATGACTTTTAAGAAGGCTTACGGGGTTATACCGATTACGAGACAAGTTGACCATGGGACGCGATGGTGCTGTTTAAAAAGTAAATTTCAGCGCATAGACGCGGATATTTTTTAAGTGAGTTTATCATGAAATGAATCATGTAAATACAGTATTGCTGGTTTTGACGTACAGTGTTGCTTGTGAATATGTTTAATTTAATTGTAATGAAGTATTCCTATCGCTCTTACTTACGACATATTTTCGTTGGATGGTGTACGGCTTACGATTTCCAAAGCGTTTGTCCGTAGTTTATGTATTCCGTATGATAAAAGAGGCCGTATGCTAAAAACCATGACGGAGTACTTTAACACAGAAAATTACAAAATTACTAACGGATGTTTGGTAACACAAACCGATAATAAATAGAAAAAAACAAATAGCCAACTAACTAATGACACAGTTAAAGACAGATCTAATACTTTAACCTAAGCTTCGTCCGCAATCACTGTTTGGCTTAATGCACTAATAATTAAGTATTAAAAGATAACTTATTAATCCTTGGCATAAGGGTATTTATTTATACAAATTGACGTGAGGTGGTTAACGTATATGCGACTAAATTTAAATAAATGATAAGTATTTTAAAACATCAATAATAACAAATAAATTACTTTAATACACACATTCACTATACATGAATCGAAATTAAAAACATCAAGATATTCAAATAAATACAGGTTAGTAGACGTTTCACTGTACAATACGGAGATATATCTTGAAAAGCAAATTAATGTACTTCCAGTTTTCTATGTGAGTAGTTATCCGATACCTAAGATTTCAAATCTTTCGAAAGTGCACGCTATTCGTTAGTCAAGTTAAATTAGGTTATCATGACTTTCTTGTTGTAAGCTCACCTGTGAAATACACATGGTGATCTTTTGGAAGCACTTTTTGTCCGTCGTTCGTCGTTTATCATCCGTTAACTGTTCATACCAACGAACTCTCCTCCTCCTAAACCGCGAGTAAGATTTACTTCTTCTTCTGCTGCTACTTTGTACTTCCTACAGTCAATTGCTGGCTATTACAGGAATGCCTGTTATAGGTAGATATAGACACCGTTCAGTCCGTTTTCAAGGAAGAACCAGTACTTGGTGTCTATGGAGGAGATAATGAGAACGATCCCTGAGTAGGGAGCGAACCCACGAATTCTCGATCGTAAGGTGGACACCTCATCCACTAGACCACCGCGACCTTTTATATTGCAGATAGTTAGATTTTAGCACAATTGCCATAATTATTTGTAGGTTGGTTCCATGCATCGATTATTGTACTCAAAATAAGATCGACATTGTTTATATAAGGACAATGAACCGTTATATTTCTTCTTTGATTTTGTATTAGGATGGATTGTTTCATATAGTGTTATATTCTGTTCATACAATTTTAAAATGAATCCATATATTAATGGTTTATTAATAATAAATTTTATAGGCTTGATATAAATAGTATTTCCATTTAAAAACAAGGTCATGCATATGTGAATCCGATTGATACACATTGTATGGTTTCATTTATTGAAATATGATAAACACGCAAATGCAAAGATTAAATCTATATAAATGTAAATTTGTCAATTATTAGGACGATTTCGTTCGACATATTGGCATAAGTTGTTTATATAATTATTTTCCGTTTCTTTCCGTTTCTTTCTTTACTTTTCTCTTTTCTTAAAGTGCATTAATATTTTGCTTAAAGGTGTTAATTTATCAAAAACTAACGATATACGATAGCCACAGATGTACATAGAATATAACCTGTCCATAGTGATACGACTGAAAAACTAATTAGAACGATGAAAGCAAACATATTAGCACCAAGCGATGGCTTAAACTTCGTGCATTACGAACCACAATTTCAGACGTGTTTTATACAAAAGTGTTACAACTTTAAGATTAATACCATTTCGACTTTTGAAACTTCGTTTGAGAACATGCTCTATAAAAGTCACATCGTGATGACACATCTCCGTGAAGTAACATATGGAGGACGAGTACATGGACTTACCAAAGCAGCCTGTTCGTGATTAATTTAATGAATAACAATGACTCCATTAAGAACACTTAGGCTAAATTCAGTTCAATTTTTCAACATAGGTTGAAAGCATTCCATTTATGTAAGATAATCATGTGTTATAATATACAGTAGTAACATACACAGCATGCATGTTTTAATGGAAACCAAAATCAGTATTTTTTGTGAATAATAATTTCAGTAGCTGGTCATTTCCAAAACATATTATTTAATATTTATTTAATGCTTTCCGGTGGTTTATACAGAAATATCTGTGTATTAAAACTGATAATTTCACTGTTTCAAACAGTGAAAATTATTAGTGAAAATTATCGATAATTTTCACTGATTACTGTGAAATGACGTCATTTTTTGACGAAATGACGTCATTATCCTAGCGAAATTCTTTAGTTAAACTCTTTAACAATGTATATAAACTGTGAACAAAGCATAAAATAAAAAGAAAATTTGTTGGATTCAGTGGAATATCGATTTTAATTCCCTCGTGATCATAGAAAAAAATTATTTTCACTCGTGGCTGCGCCACTCGTGAAAATATTATTTTCTATGATCACTCGTGAATTAAAATCGATAATCCACCGAATCCAGCAAATATCCTCTATATCGCCGTCGTTTATTATATTCTTATATAAATAATGATAGCGTTTGAATCAAGTGGTTGCATATTGGGACAAGATGTTAAGTAGTTAGAGAAATGATATATGTATTTGTTATTATTGTAACCTCTTTGCCTCGGCAATCGGGTAAAGTGTTTCAGGATGCGTGGTTAGTTTTCAATCATACAACTTATTGTTTGCCAGACCAAACATTGTCTAAGGTTTCTCGACGTTTCTAATGATTCACGTCTGACCAAATATACATACACATCCTCAATATACTGCTTGTTGGTATAAAATTATTACTGAAGAGTCCCCAACTAGGTATACATATTAAAACTGTATCCATAGATCTGGTACATTTGTATCAATCAATGGATAGCAAAATGGGACACGTTCAAAACATTGACGTTGGTCATGCATTGGCCTGTGATATAGCGAGGGTAGATGTATGTATGTATATATATATATATATATATATATCTGTTGAAAAAAGTAGCCCGATCGGTCTTTTTTCTATCACATTATTAAAAAAACGAAATGGATCGCAAGAAAATATCAACTGTTCATACATTTCATCTTAAAAGAACACTCCGGACTTTGCATATGAAATGCAACCATTACTTAAGCAGTTTATTGTATGAAGGCGAGTATACCTTTACGTTTTTAACAATTTAAAAAGTGTTTTTATCTCCGTATATGTATAGTATAAGACAAAACACACCTTCACTTGTAATCGGATTTTTTGGTAAATGTTCATGGACAAAAACGGAAGGGACGATACAAATTGTAAGATTGTAATATGAAACGCTATGCAACATTTAGATAATTTCACGCGAGTTGGGTTATTGTTAATATATGACAATAAAATACTCCGTAGCGCACCCGTAATGATTTCCCGCGATTTCTTCGAAGATTAACGAGCCTTTTTACCTGTTTACTTATGGATATATAATTTAAGCAGGTACTAATTTGAAGTTGCCGTGGCCGAGTGGTTAAGGCGGTGGACTAGACATATTTTGGAATCTTCCCACACTGGTTCGAATCCTGCCGACAACGCATATTTTACGACGCGTTTTATTGCTTTTCTAACGTAATTTGATTAAATATAGCATATAAGTAATGTTTATTGTTAAAAATGTTGCAATATCAAAATTAAAACAACGTTATGGCTAAATTGGATGATTTACTGCTAAAAATACGAATCATGCATGTTGCATTTTTATTGTTATTTCAAAAAGTTAACGGTAAATCTGTTTATTTCTTGGTATGTTTGCTGTGTATAGTTAATGTATAAAAACTAAGTTACAAATATTACTTAAATGATACTATTTTGAATTTTATGACACTTTGTTTTTATCCAACCCAATTTCTTCTTGGCAGAAACCACTTACATTTCATGGCGCTCTTCCATAGATAACAAGTTATAAAAAATAAATGTCTGTAAAAGAATACTTATTTCGTCTTGTTTAAACTTTAAACACATTTACTGCATCTGTACGCACCAACTGCATGCCTATATTTGAAAATCTGTATGAATTAATAATTTTGCATATACCACAGGGGTGCAAATAAATTGGGCAAAAGCCGAGCGTGGGTGTGGATTTTAAAATCAGTATATATTTGTTAAGCATGGGAAGCATGTCTAAAAATTTGAATGTAGTTAAGTTAAATGATGCTGATTAAGAAAAGAATACATAATATTATATTTGGAAAGGTGCCAATTACGGGTGCACTACCTTAATTAACAAGATGTCTACATTCTGTGCTATGATTGGCGTTAAAACGTAAAAATACATTAATTTATTGTCATTATTGATTGATCGAACTCAAATTTCCGAACGCATACATGTTTTACAAACAAATAATCAGATTTGTATTAAAAAATTGTTATCTCAAAATGATAAATGAACTCATTACCCGGTCCATAGAATGCAGCTAGCATACACAGAATGGTACCAGAATTGTTATCACCGTTGATCTAGGTCGAGCCGGAGAGAATCACATAGACAGGCCTTGTTTCTTATCAAACGTTTATAAGGCTATGCGTTTAAATATTTATCTTAAAGTGCTGTTTGCAGAACATAATGGCGCATATGCATTGGGTTATATTGGCTTCCCTGTTCGGATGCACAGTTGCACTTAAATGTAAATAATTGATTTTTGTTTGTCGAGAATTTACTTATTTTAATTTGTCGCGTTTCAATGCACACATTTTACTTATCTATTTCAGCAATCACAGGAAGGGAATTTGTCACTGGATTTCTGACCTTTGATCCAAGCTGCACAAGCTGCATTCTAAAGCTAGATAAAGCCTCCAGTACAAATGGGGATGTTGAAATATACGCACCATATCTGGGAATAAATTACACCTACTCTTTCAACAGAACATTCACAATTAAATTCAGCAGTAGTCTTCAGCTTTATGACACTCACATTGGACAAACGGCGTTTATATTAAATCAACAGTTGACGTTTCTGTTTACGTTTTCACATATTATTATAGATCCAATGAAGACACACACGTATGCCTGCCTGTTCAATCACTTGAAAGAGAATATTATATATCCAGTTACTGTATATGCCCGAAACTATTGAAGCTCCATCACTTTTTATGGTGATATCCGCGTTTGAGAACACTGAGGTTAATATATCATTTCCCAACGGCACATCAATATCAAGGACAATGAACTGGTTGGACGTCTATCAGGAAGCGTCCCCGAAAACCGATCTCACTGGTACTGTCGTCCGGTCAAGTAAACAAGTATCTGTGGTAAGCGGAGTGTCGTGTACATCTGGGCTTCATGGCTGTTTTTGTTATATGCTTAGTGAAAGTATGCTGCCAACGAAAGCTTTCCAAACGTATTTCATCATTCCTCCAATTCTATCGAACAAATTCATGGTTCGTATTTTCAGTAGTCAAAGTAATAACAGAGTATGTGTGATAAAAGCATTGAGTGAAAATTGCACAACAATGCAATCACATGAATGGCTTGAATCAGCACCAATCAATTCGTCCTTAGTCGTCACTAGTCAAGAGCCGATATCCGTAATACAATACAATGAATACCAAGCGTACATGACAATAATTCCGGGTATTCGTCAAATTATGAAGTCTTATAGTTTTGTTGTACCATATTTCGCTTATGATCATAATAACTTAATTGCCGTTACCATACTCTCATCCGTTGTGCAATCACTTCGTCTAGACGGCAAACCACCTACTTATCAACTTGTTGACACGGCTCGCGTGGAACCTCCATTTAACAATTATACAGTCCTCACGTTCAGAATTACCGAAGGATACCATGTGATGACTTAGACAGAAACTCATGTTGTTTTCGGATTGATTGTATTTGAAATAATGGGGCTTAACCGCATACGGCTATCCTGCTGGGATTAACTTTGGTAACTGTAAATGATATATTTATAGTAAACGTTATGTTATTAATAACCAGCATACTAGTAATAAAAATCGATTTATTGTCAAAAACATGAACAAAAATACCCGATATACATTTCGAGTAGTTCATTGTGCTAGTTCATTGAGCTAGTAACTATGTAATATGTATCTTTTTATGGACTATCTGATTTAAGTATTGTAGAATCATAAACGTCGCAACCACTCATACTTATTATTATAACTGTTGTTTTTAATCGCCATTTTAGCACGTTTTATGTGATGTTATTTCGATGTGTATAATGAGCTACAAATATACAGTTATAATGGTAATGTATGTGCACGCACATTCAGCCTTTTAATTAATTGTTGACCAGATATTCACGAATGTGCATCTAACCCCTGTCTGTATGGTGGTACATGTTCAAAGGGTGGTTACGGTTACACATGAACATGTCGAGCTGGCGTTGGTGGAAGGAACTTTGACACCGGTTAGTAAATTTGTTTTAAACTTTCGAAACATACAAAAATGCTGTGGAAAATCGCCCTCAATATTCTTAAATTAATTACCCTTAACATTACATGTGCTATTTGTAAAGAAATGCAAACAATTATTGCTTATAAACGCTACCACATGACCTGGAAATTGTCATTATAGCCAAAGTGAAATCATGTTAACATTCTGTATGTCAAGTATGCTTGTTCTATCTTCATGTACTTTGCTCAAAACATGTTTAATGATATATCGGCTGAGTTTGAAAATGAGTTTGGTCTGTTGATTATAATGCAACCAGGGGGCAAGGCAGCTTTCCGTTCACGGCTTTGGGAAACACAAAAACATGTGAACTTACGCACATCAATATTATGGTTCGGATTTGTAGACATAACAGGAGTTACAGTACTTTAGTTTTATAAAACGGGCTTGTTCATTGTGTAACGTGAAGTACACACACTATTCATTCAACATGTAGAAGGCTAAACAAAATACAAACACATTAACTAGAAATTTAACTTGCAGACCTCCACATGTGGGGGATATGTTTTCGATAAAACAGGAGTTTTGGCAACTATCTATACAGAAAAGTACATGTTTAACTGTGAATTTTAACAGTATTGATGCTAGAAATTTGCAAATTAAAAATGATTTGTTACATGACCAGAATTAGGACGCTTTATTGATAAAGTAAGGCAAATTCATTAATGGTTGTTCAATGTATATGTGTAACTCAACAATTATTAATATATAAAAAGGATGAAACTAACAAAAAATGTTAACCGTTATGTAAACTTGTTTCTCCATGATGTTAAATCACTTTGTAAACATTTACTGTAAATCACGCTTTCAATAGAAAACTTAAAACAAATCAACGGATACTCTGCATGTGTTTGCTACTGACAAAAACATATACTTATTAAGAGGTAGGAACATACAAATGAAATGTCAATATCCGTGCCAGCTCACGTACATCTTTCCAGATATTAACGAATGCGCATCCTCTCCATGTCTTCACGGTGTTACATGTTTAGATGGTGTTAACGCTTACACATGTACATGCTCAGCTGGCTTCAGTAGAATGAATTGTGAAATCAGTATTTTTGTGGATTTTTACATATCCCAACATCCAATTAAATCGTATGGACAGTCCCCCATCCATATCCCCAAATGAAAATAACCTGAGCTCGTTTAACAGAAATCCATATGAATTGGTTCTCCGTCTTGTTTTTACGTTAATGGGGAATGATCCTATGACGATAATAAATTAAAACACCTTTCTTAACTTTGATTACATATTTGACTTAATACTTGTTTCGACAGCCATCACAGAGGTTTTATTTACCAAGCATGTATGTGTATGTAGTGCACTTTTACACCCACTGTTAATCATGCATTTACAAGACAACCTTTGTTCGAATTAATGCTCCGGAAACTATGCCATTATTTGCTAATGGACTGAACAGATACTAGTTTACTCTTTCCACCGCCGATTACAATAAAACATGTTTATATAGCTTTTACTTAGATTGTTTTCAAACAAAAACCTGCAGGCAGTTTACCTTATGTGGTTTTTGTGTTAGAACAGTCGAATTTCCATGTTTTGGATAGATGTTTGTTGACATAATCGAATGTTTAGCCCCTTTTTATCCTTTTTTAGGTGCGTCGGTTGTTACTCAAAAAGAAAAAACTCACAAAAACAAAAAGATTGGACAATTTGTGTCATGCGCAACTGAATAAGTATTGTTGTAAAACGGATCTTAATAAACATACCAACCGTCAAGTATACTTGTACCTTCGTGCAGTGCAATGACTTTATGAAGACCAGCTGTTAATCATGCTTTCAATAGGCAACTTAAAAAATGCACAGGCTACTCTAAAAGTATTTAGCTGCCGGCCTTACATATACTTAGTATGATATTTGCATGCACAGTTATAAAGCTTATATCCGTCCATGCGATTAATCAAATTTAATTTAACTCTTTTTCCAGATGTTAATGAATGTGCATCCACCCCATGTCATCACGGCGGTACGTGTTCTGCTGGTGTTAACGATTACACCTGTACATGCTCAGCTGGCTTCAGTGGCAGAAATTGTGAAGTCAGTGAGTAATTTTGTGGTTTCACCTTTCTCAACATCCAATTAAATTATCTACACAGCCCACCATCAATATATTTACGTAAGGGAACACCTATATTATATGGGCTCGTTTTGAAAAATTAATGCAAATTAAGTTCACCATCTAGATCCTGAAGTCAATAACGCAACAACTATTCTTAATATTAGTTACAGCTTTGACTAATTTCTTGTTCTGAGAGCCATCACAGAGATTGCATTTGCTCAATTTAAAGTTGTATGTATTTTGATGACATTGTTCATTGCTGGTTTGAATAATTTGAGCTTATCGCATGATATCCTGGGGCCATAGGTTAACATAAACACTATGTTCAAGGTCTTATATTGGCATTTTGCTTCGATCGTATTATTCGATTATATATACATGCGGTCCACACGTTTGAAAATGCAGGGCAGACATGTACCTATCAGTTTTAACTTGTTCGCAAAGTCCACACATTCTTGGCTTAATATGTCGCTGTTTTTTTTTAAAACGCAAGCGTTCGTATTGAGATCTTATAGTTGCGCGTTGGGCTGGATGTCTTCATCCTATGAAGTAGTTGCGACCGAATTGTAATGCCTATTTTTGAGTGTGCTTTGTTTCGATGAGTCGTTATATCATTATTTATTTAGTTTTATTTTATTTTCATTGCATAAACGTACAAATGCATGATAAGCCATGCTTTATTGGTGTTAAATGCGTACATAGTACTAGAATGCAATTTTTATAGGAATCTCAAACTCACGGAATCTGTTAAATATCTAGAGGCAATACTTGTTCACATACCGTGTATTATAAAAAACGATAATTGATGAGTTTGAACACAAATGGCAATATGTCTTATATTCGAATTGCTATTTATAATGAGTAGTACACAATGTAAATAAACTGGTGTTGAGTTTGTGAATTTTGCGCTTATTTACAATTTCAGACTCCAACAAACAGGTGATATGCTACAGTTGTGAAGACATGTCCCACCTGGAACTCTGTGATACAGTGGAGAAATGTGGCGATGGGGAAGTGAGGCATTTGTGTTTATAAATCATATACTTATTTGTGAATATCATTTAAACAACACGTTTTAGAACGATTTATATAGAGCACCTTAAAGAATTTTAATTTTATGTACAAGAATCTAGATTAAGAAAGGAATATGTTTTCAGCTGTGTATGGTTGAGCGAACTCATGCCAAGTACAGGTCAAGATGTGCCAATATTTCGGTAACTACAGTTTTAATAAATTAATTTAATGTCTCAATCAACTTATTCTACAACTTTGATACATATCTGGGAGTTTTGTTATTTATTGTTTCTACACAGATTTATCCGCTCCTTACGCTATGTTTATTTATTACCTCCAGTTTCTATTAATGTATGTTACACATATAATATGAACAGTATGCACAAATATTTTAATTGTGAAGGTATGGATTCAGATTTGTTCGGCGTATAATCCAAGTTCAATTCACTGTGTCGAATGTTGCAATAACGACTACTGCAATGGACGTAGATGCGGGGATGAAGGTATGCACTATTGAAACTCATGTTGAAACACACATGTAGTTGATTTATAATCATTTTATTAGCGTCGTTATTATATATACTCATGCAAGAACGTTGTTGTATAATATGAGTCTAGGTTTAGTATCAAGACATGAACGAGGCCCATTGTGTTATACCTGCAATCACGTTCGAACCATTAACGAATGCACGTCCATTAGACCGTGTAAAACATATCAGGTGAGTTTTAATGCCAGCACGATAGTTCATTGGAAAGTATGAACGATTCTGTTATGCACCAAAAGGATATACATTTTAATGGATATAAAACGCATTTCTGTTACTCATTTAATAAATGCATACATTTATTACCGGCTGTACACATGTTAACAATTATACCGTATTCAAAGTGTCTAGCATTTTGCATTTTCTACAAAGCGTTCTTTTGCAATTTCTAGTCATGCAGTATTGAGGAATTTGGATGGCTTGATCACACACACTTCAAGCTTGGGTGTGTTGATTCAACGGTATGTAAATATAATTATTGTAATTTAATATTATTTAAAATATGTTGAGTTAATTACTATATGTACTTACTTTCAGTGTAGAGTAATATTTTATAGCAAAACATTTATTCAAATATTGTATTTAAGCTAATATAGTATTATATATCAGTAATCATTAATTTATACTAGTTCATTTTTCAGTGCAGCGATATTGGTAACGGATTGCCAAGCTGCAAATCCTGTTGTGATCAGGACTTTTGTAACACCAATTGCACACAACACCAGTCCATAGGAATACTCGGTAAACAATAATATTTTTCTAAGAAACATCTATAAAACACCAGATATGTTATCTCTGTGAAAATAAATTTGCAATTCAATAACATTTGGATACTTGATTAAATTATTAATACAACAATAACAACAACCAAATTGTTAAGAAATGAAGCGTATACAGTATCATAGCCCACATTCCTGTTATATGAATACTCATATATAGAGACATTGACAACTACATTTAGACGTGGATCTTTCAATGCCATTCTAAACAGGACGAATATCAAAAACTAAATTGTTGGAAGATAATGCCATTTGTGTTACTATTATATGTAAGCTACAAATGCCTAAACAGTTAAGATCGTAATGAGCATACTACATTGTTCGATGTTTATACCTTGGCTTTCTTTGAACGGAATCAGATGTCTATCATTGAAACAAAACATTGTGTGCGTTGAGTAGTTGATCACAAAAATATAATTCTGAGAATCGAATCTACGTTACCGTTAATATTATTGCGATTAAAAGTTTAATTTAAGTAATGTCCCATTGATAAATAATAGCGCAATAGTATGTGTTGATATTTTATTACAGGATGTCACGACGACCATCTGGCAAAGAATTGTGAAAATTCACAATGTGCATACGCTGTACCTTGTTGCAGATGAGGATTAAATGTACATAATAACATTCTGTTGATCTTCCCCATATTATACAAATATTGAAACCATCTCGACCACTCCCTATCATCTTTCCAGTTAAAATACACATATAAAAAGAAATCTGGTCGAAATTATTTAAAGGGGCCTTTTCACAGATTTTCGCATGTATTGAAGTTTGTCATTAAATGCATATATTGATAAATGTAAACGTTGGATCTAAATAGCTGCAGTAAATAATCAATAATAAAATTAAGAAAAAAGAAAAAAGAAACCCTCAACAGGGCTCGAAACACTAACCCCTGGAGCCCTGGAGCCCTGGAGTGAAGGTCTTCCACTCGGCCATCCGTGCTCATACAGTGTCGAATGAAATTTATACTCTATAAAAGCAATCATCGTAGTTTTACAATATATAACGACAACAACAGAGCTATCCAAAGTATTCAATCGTTTCGCGTTGTAACGTGTACGTGGAAAGGCCCCTTTAAAGCCCATATACACTCAAAATCAACAAATCTTTCATACGATATTTCGAAATAAGATAACACATATAAATCATTTTTCCTTATAGCAACAGCCACAACTTCAATGCTAGATGTGGTATGGTAAAATATATTTACCAAGATAAAATATGCTCTTTTTTGTTTTTGTGATGGACAATATTTCCAGCACATGTTCATGTACCGTGCTAGTGTTCGTGTGTCGTATATATAGATATAGTTGCATGTAAAAACAATAGAATTTATTGTGGCACAACAAAATAAAAACGAGCATTTTGTATCTCGTTTAATCTTTACTTCTACGAGAGTAATCAAACGATATGCACCAATAAGTATCAACGGTTTATGTAACAAATACATTTTTTTACTTTCTGAAAAAACAATAACAAAATTTCTTATCCTAATAATATATCAAGCTTGTTTGAAAAGCTAATATGTGATATATCAATTAACTGATTAAAGAGTACTTAATACAAAGTTTTAAAAAAAAGCATCAAGCGTTATGCATGGCAAATTTTAAGATTTGTGTACATTGAACATGAATATATTTTTTTATTATACGGTATAGATATTTGAAAAAGTTGCATAACACGTTTTTCGTGGTTCTTGTTTAAATATCTTCTATATAAGGAACACGTGATGCCATTCTGATGTGAATTTAACATGTGCGAGATGGATCAAGAGTAATAAAAATGAAGTTCACTGTACTATACTGAATAGATAAAAACTAGGAGTCATGTAAGACCAATTAAAAAGTTGGTTGTCCTGAATGACATTGACTTTGTTTCAATGATAGAATTCTTATATTATTTAACGAGAGAACAACACATGACAACGGTACAGAAACATGAGGGGTACCCCTGAATATCTAGCGCGTTGATTTGTAAATACAAATTATGTTACTGTAACTATCTTAACTAAAATGTAAAGATATAATAAACAGCATTTTCAAATACTCGCAAACCATAACAAAAAGCAGCTACACCGAAACAGGCTAGCAATAAAATTCCTATGAAAAATAAAATTATGATGATCCAGATAGCCAATATCGTATACGAAACTAACATTTTTTCATTAAATATGTATCACTACATGTACCAGAACATGCCAATGCGAGATTGTTTTAGACTTATTGGGTGGAGAAAACGGTATTCCTTGACATGAGCGTGCTCAATATCAGGTTGTTCAAGAAGTGTATTAGGGCCATGTTCGTGCTCAATATCAATCGTCAAAACCAATCGAAACTCAACTTTACATTTAAAATAACACCATGAGCAGTCGATTTATCAATTTTTGTCAAACAAAATGCTTCCATTAACAACTGGTACTTAAACAGTGCTAATTATTGTAAAAACATTGATATTATTGTTAGTCCGTGTTCAATTTCAATTGACGGTTCAGGAAATCGCGAAATATTTAACGACTTGTTTCCACACTCAGACCAATAAGAAGAAAACACTTGATACTCGCTGAAACCGCTCTGCTTGCCCTCTGATAGGCGTCAGCCGACTCAAAACAAGTAAGTATTAAGGAAGATGTACCTGTTTGAAAACTCGAGTTCTCGATCGAATCGAGGCATCGGCGGCCTTTTTTTGCTCAATTCTGACCACGTGATTCCCCGTATGGTTTGTTAAATGACCACAATACAGTATTTGAAATTCGCACTCGCCCATTTGCAAATGCGAGCTACAATCCGGACGATTTAAATGGCACAGACGGACATAAAAATGTCATCGTTAAATAATTCATTTTACGTCGTTTACTTGTTATTTTATAACCTACCAGCCTAAATGACTTATTCAACGTGATTGTCCTATTTTAAAATAGAACAGAACATGTTAAGACAGATTTGGTGAACTAATGCGAGTACTATAAAGATAATGTAAAATTGTATGATAAAGCAGTTGAAGTTAAAAGCTAGCACATAATAGTTGTAGCAATTAGGACAATATTATACAAAAAAGTTAACGGAAAAAGACCGAGCTTTCTTCATTTGTTTTTGGAGTTGATAGTGGGAAAAACAACATATATGAGCCTAATTAAGATTCGTTGACCTTGTCCTTTTAGTAAATTAAGCATTTAAATAAAGGGAAACAAATCATCGTTTCAAGAAGAGTATTATCTTATATGTATTTCGTGAATTATCATACCGTCAACAAATATTGATGTCGATGAATTATTTTGATAATGTTGAACATTAAGTTATTGGTTTTATTGAGTATTACAAATGCTTGTTATATGTCGTACAATCTGTTTTATTCATGTTGGTGACTTCTAAATTGAATTGATCACTTACATATCTAAAAACCTACATCTTATCTATCATAAATTGTGTAAATGTTCTGTAAAGATTTCAGCCTTCGTATGTACGTTGAAAAATAAATTAAATGTAACAAATAACATTATCTATCAAATGTATGTCATGTGATAAGCTCATAGCGATACGACTGTCGATTGATACATCCTGAATTGGCGCCACCTCCTATCATAAGAGCCATCTCTTAAACATTGGCTCCATCTCTTTTGGAACAATGCAAACTAATCTACTACGTCCGCAAGAAGCCAATATGTTTTGCATGCAACATCTAATGTATGTTGTACGCAATCGTTTGATGCCGTTAGCGATTTTAATTGGGTGGAAATTGTCTCGTCACACAGGAAAAACTAATCGAAATGCTTTTTAAAACTCCACCATGTCAGAATTTATAAAGGTTTTCACGTTCTTAAATGGGATGAGAATTGTGTTTCTGTACATTTTTGGTTGAGTAAATTTTCGCTGAATCCTACTACATTGCCCTATTTTATAAATAATGCGAAATATGTTGAAAAAAAAACAAACATATAAAACCTTATCACCCTGTTAAACTATCCATGAAATTTCAAAACATCCGGGCCTGAGCGCCACCTCGGAAGTTGCATTGGCTCATTTATAAATGCATCTCAAAAAAGAGGAGGCGCGCGTGATTAACGGCATTGAAAATATCTAAGCCGTTTTTCTATTCATCAGCGGTGTTATAAAAAACATTATATCATCGGCGAATAGTACGAAACATAAAACAGAGTTAAAATCGATACCAGTTATGCTTTTCAGGTCAAATTCAGTTTCCAAATCATGATACAATTTAAACAAAGTGGTGATAAAAACTCATCCTGTCTTAAACCAATCATACACTCTAAGCTCTCGCTGAACGTATTTCACTGGTTTAAACTTGATAATTCACGAAATGTCATAAAGATGAGAATCGGCAATCGGAAATATTATTCATTATATCTATTATCACCAATCATGTACCGGTATTTAATAAACAAACGAAAAATATTATTCTGAAACTGTCAGATGGCATTTCACAATGTCATTACAAAACAAGAAAACTAGCATATTGTTTTACGTCAAATGTGAATAAAATACAAGCCTGTTAACAAGATATTAGCTTTTTTCTCAATATACACTTTCAGTTTTATGTGAGGGACAGTTGAAAATTGCTTTGACTCAGTTTTCACTAATTTTTATTGATTTGATAAATTGCTTACTGATAACAATTTTGAAACTGTCCGAATGAGAAACAGAAAGAGATCTTAGATTGCTTCTCGTGTCATCAAACCTAATTAAGCAACCAAGATAAGTGTCCTGTACATAATTGAGAACAAACAGAAGGAAGGTATAAATTAGTTTAAGTAGTTAAAAGTCATGACATTTTGTTTTGAATAAGAACAATAAAGTTAAGAGCACATAATAAATGTAATGATTATGAACAAATTTAAGCTTACCGTACATTTTACAAATTGTTTAAACATGTCTGCTGAAAATACCCAATATAGCACTTATTAGTTAAATATAAATGTACAATCCAAGATTTATAGCATTCCTTATTACTATTACAAATCGTCACATCATATTTAAACGTGGTGCAGTCTGATGACTTTTGTTTTGATTGCGTGAAATAAAATGGATGTTTATGTATCATGTTTATTCATATTAAACAAACATGTTTACTTCTATAACAATAAACCAAATGCCGGTCAGAATATATTTTTGTTTCAGGATAAATCTGCTGTGTCCAGGTTGTGCGGTTTAATGTTCAATGTCTCTGTTTCATATGAGACACTTATGTTTGTTTATATGTGTTTCGCTTCATATGTGTTTTCTTTCTCACCGAGACTAGCTTGTTTTAAATCTAATTACCAAAATAGTCCGCCAGAACATAGAACAATATAACTATTTACTACAGAATGGACAAGAGACTAAACATGGATGTGAATTTTAATTGTATGAATAAAAGTGAAAACATGTATAAATTTCCAAATTTGAATCACAAAGCTGTTGTTAATGAGATTAATTAAATGTTGTTTTTATAAATAAGTGAAAATAAGATGTTTTTATGTTTAATGAGGGAGATTTCTTCAGTCCATTATACTTATTTGTCACTGATAGTGGTTTGAGAACGTCCGAAAGGGGAACAAATACAGATGAACACAATCCCGCTTGCTTCTTTCGTGATAAGACATAATTATGTTACCGTTCCAGTTACTTGTCTTGAAACTAATTTAAAGCCGAACTCAATGTGATGAACAAGTTTGGACATGATAACGACCAGGTCATATTGATTGGTAAAACATGTATAATTAAAGCAAAACATGTTTGCAACAATGCTGTGTAAAATATTGCTCATTGCACATTTCTGAATGAACCAATCGCAAAACAATACATAAATTAAAATAATATATATTAGTTGTGATATAAATATAAATACAATTTTTCATAACGTGTATCAAGATCAAAGGTATCATACTGATGACACTTAAATATAATTATAATAGGCATTATTAATACGGTTTCAATAAAGTAATAAACAAATCTATTTCATGCTTAATATATGTATATATAATCGCAATACCATTTCCTCGGAAAACGACCCGTCGATTTTTAAAATACGAAAACATTTTGAATTGTATGCTTGTACATGGACAGCACATAATTGTAGCGAAAATGGGTAAGACAAAGCAAAGGACCAAACGCAATACGGTTGAAAACATAATAATGAACACCATCAGCAGCAACATCCGTTCGGCTGGCGAGCTTCTATCAAATAGACTTCGGGCGTATTTGTGTTGGCTATTGTTTTTCCAATAACGTTATGCTCATTCGGAGTTTGTTTTACGGCAAAAGTCCAATATTTCAGGTGATTGGCGTTTGTCCCATGTAATCTCATTAATCGTTCAATAACGACTTTTGACATCGGAAGAAACCTTCCAGAGTAAGTTTGTTCATAAAAAAGGTCATATTAAGTCAATTATGTTTAAAGCGGTGAATATGATTTGCGAGATACTTTTCTCTGGTAATGATTGGCAATTAACAATAACGGTAACATTACCAGCTTCGGTAAGGTATATTGTTCCGAGTTCGAAACTGACCTCGAAACTCGGTGAACGTACTAACATCAGGACGTCCGGTGATGCAGGCGATGACATACGTTATTACCTTCCTTCTGAAAAATGTTGACATTTAATTTCGATGTATTCGGTGACGGTGGGATCTTAGGGAACTAAGTTCCCGATTTTCTTCGTTCACTTGAGTTGGAAAAGGGCCAAATACCGGACGACTCTGTCTGTTAGGCCACAGTTCCTATAATCAGCTGTTTCGTGCCCTTTTGTTATAAGATTCGGCTATATTTTTGTAACACAACAGAAATATGGCATTTAAAGCAGACAGCAGTGCATATAAGCTATTTATCAGTTTTTGATTTTTAAATATAATTTATTTAACATATCAATTCAAACACCACTCTTATTTAACCTAGCATTTGCATGTTTACAGTTTTATTTAAAAATTTATACATTCATGTAGGTAAAACTTTATCTTTCAGTTTTCATTAATAGTGATGTTTTAGACCATAGACCGTTTAACAAATGGACCAGTTTGTTAGGCATGACAAGGTGTGAACTTCCCGATTCGC
Source organism: Dreissena polymorpha (assembly GCF_020536995.1). Lineage (NCBI taxonomy): Eukaryota > Metazoa > Mollusca > Bivalvia > Myida > Dreissenidae > Dreissena > Dreissena polymorpha. The sequence continues at coordinate 91,290,217 of NC_068360.1, forward strand.
TGTTTAAATTAAAACGCTTCTGCGTGTACTTTTTAAAAAGTTTGTGTAGTCTAGTGATAGCGCATTGGCATTAAAACCACTTGCGTCGGAATTTCGATGCCCGCATCACAAACATCACAATAAGATGGAATATAATACCGAAATTATTACTTCACTACGTCTATAAATTATAATAACTATATAGTGAACGCATATTTTATAACACGCCGTTCAAAACGTATAACGCGAACACACCATAAATTACTACTTTGCTAATAACATAGTTAAATAGCCATTGTCTATAAAGATGTCGAATTCGTAATTGGTCAAACGTCTACAGTTAATCTTCCGCTATGGCATATAAGTGTTTTTTTTCTGTTTTTAATGAAACTTCGTTATCGCAGGTACAATAAAGACACGTTGAATAAATAAGTTATTTCAACCACATTGTCGGGATTAAGGACACGTCTATTGGTATATTTCAGTTGCATGCTATGTGTTTCGTTCACTAATTAGTTTTAATTTATTTTAGATGGTTAATCGCGAAAGGAACACTCAATATATGTGATTTTCATTACCATCTTTTCGCAAAATGAATGTATAATTTATTTGCAGAATATTAAGCAAGTAAAGTAATTACTGCTGCTTGTTTCTTTTGTTTCTTTTGTTCCACAAATATTCACAATTACGAAGTTTTCATTAATTGGTAACTGTTTATTTATTCTGCTTTTGTATATCAAATCATCCAACCCTCAGCCACCTTATCTGCTGTGTTTTATTTCATTTCTGGGTCATTTATTGCTTTAATTTTGAGACAAAAACACGTGTATGCCTTGGCCTTAGTGGCTTACATGTACCAACTGTACTGCTGAGTACAATTAACAGATAGAACGGAATTGTCTAAACAGAATAGATATGAATCATGAGAGCTGGCTCACAACATATTTAGTGCAACGTTACATTTAAATAGCTAACTTATTTCCGGCATTCGTGTTGTTTGGAACGTAAAATACTTGTTTCACACAACGATTCATTTTTTATATAACCTCCATTAATTTCACTTCTGATATTTCGCCAATCTATTATGGATACAGTAATCACTTTCTTTTTAATATGTTCTTGTATAAAACATCAGCTTAATACCACTGACATGCAATCGTGTGATAATTGTTTAATGAACGCTATAATTGAATTGCGCCCTCTGCAAGCCTGGTCATTATTATGCGTGTTTTTTATACAGAAGCCATACAAAATACTTTGTTATTATCTGACAGCGCATGCCATAATGATTATAAAATAAAACGATGAATAATTTGAAAAAAAGTATAGTCTGTTTTAGAGTGTAGGTTGCAGATATTCTAATAAGTGTATTTTTACCGCTTAAAATATTTCTGTACATTTAAATCGTCACAATATGTCCAAAATAGTTGTTTATGTTTAACAATTGCAGTATGAATGCATTTCTTCAATTAAAAAAAAATCGCGCTATTTCGATTGGCGTTCAATCAGGGTAGGTATCCCACGTGACAATTTTGCTAAAAAGGGGTTCTGGAAAATGGCTCCGCCCGTCGCTTCAGGTGAGTTTTCTTGGTATTTTATAGTATAACACTTAATGAAATACAGAATGCTATGTATAAAAGCCGTGCCATATGAAAAACACATGATCGGCGACACCTTAAGTTGCTGATAAATGCCCAACTTGCTCAGAAAATGAAACCGCGTGTCTGAGTAACAGAAAATATTGCCGATAAACAGGGGTCACGGAGCATTATTTTTTCAAAATACATGTATTTCTGGTTGTTCAAGACAGACTCATGGCTGTCGCACAATAACACATCGATAAATAGCCAAAACATTCTCCAAAAGAAATTCACGATGAATGAAGTGTTTTATCGCTCCGATCCGAAAATGATAAGTAATGGGTCACGCGGACTTACTTGCTAAGATGGGGTCACATTTTGACCAACATATATTAGCGATGTCATGACGCGTTTAAAATAACTTATCATTCCTTTTCTCTTCTAAGACTGTCCAGACTGTGCTGGAAGAGGCAAATAGCTCCCCGGTAACATAGCCTTCATTCCTAAAGCATGCTTATCGGGGTTCTATCTTGTAAACTGTACTTGTCCAACTAGTAAAGATAATGCCGTCATAAGACAGCAACGTGTAAAACAAAATAGGAAACCACGTCATAACATTGTTTTAAAGTTTATCACTTTACATGACGGATAAGGCGTGACACCGTTTGCTATATAGACTCAACTTAAACATATTCTATATAGCACTTTCGAATAAACTTTTGGATTTGGAACAAAGAAACTCTTCCAAGATAGCGTTTCAGTAAACATCAACTAGAAAACCATTTGCAATAAACATTTTCCCATAGAACAAAGCAAAACTTTTCGAAATAGCAATTCAATTGACATATGACCATTTACCATTTTTCAAGCAAATCTATCGAGGTCGTATTTTCTATTTAACTTTGGCCACTTCGTTGCTGTTCAGTTAAAAGGTCGTTTATCATTCGTTGAAATGAAGGAGATACGACGTCTTGCTGAACAACGACAATATACAAAACAAGAACATTGGCGATACACTATTAGACAAGAAATCTCTTTAAATTCTCACATTTGTATAACTAAATTGAGCAGGCGCCACAAAATAGCAATACGATACCTTAACAGAACAGCAACTCAAATCGAGGTTACAGAACAGTTTGTAAACACAAACACAAGTTGAAAGTGCAATAGAAAGAAATTCACTTGATTTCCGAAGATGTATGACGTAATCTTTGCGAACACTTGTGAAAATACATATGACAAATAGAGTTGGGCAAATGATCACACATGTATCTGAATATACGTTATACTGTATTTGTTTCTCTGCTTTGAATCTAGGTGTCGATATGTTCAAGTAGGATGATTTAATGTATATCATGTCTTTTCCCCTTCGAACTGGAGCTTTAACCTGTGGTTCATGTGATTGTCTTCAGATATGCTGTGCCAGACGCGCGGAGAGGCGTTTACACATCGAAGTAGTTTAAGACGGCATTTGCGCACCCATGCAGGCCTTGCGATATATCACTGCTGTGGAAAAGCCTTCCAGGTAAATGTAATGCAATTTCTTTTATGTTTACACAATATATAAATACTTTACAAGTAAGGCATTGTCTACGGTTCGAAATATATTGAGTCAATTAGGATCTTTGAATTTATCAATTTAATGATTTAAGCTCTTATTCAGAGTGTTATAGTGGATGGCTTGGCTAGACGACCCACACACGGCGTTTGTTATTTATTTACACCTCGATCCGGAAGAAACGCAAAGAGACTCAGCAGTTAGTTTCAAGCCTGCCATACTCGATGTCTGATAATAGCATAATGCAATAAAACTTCTGACTTATGATATTCACAGGAACTTGAAATTTATCACTAAAGAACGTCTGTATGTTCATGCATGCCAATAGCCCCCCTCTTTATATTAAAAACCCCACAAGGAATGAAACACATTTAAGATCTACGGCTAGACCCCAACTGTCAAAAGCAAATGCATTCACATACGAAACAAAGATCGATTGAAATCGTTTCGGGTCTTTGGATACATAAACAACATTGGTGAATTTTTTGTTTCATGGGTTAATTCATGTGGTTTTGTCAGTTGAGGCTAGACATATATATATATATATATATATATATATATATATATATATATATATATATATATATATATATATATATATATATATATATATATATATATATATATATATATCAAATGTGTATCATTCCGGGTGTTTATTTTATATGGAGAGGGGCAATGTTCAAACAAAAACATACAGACGTATTGAATTATAGTAATATAATTTCAAGTTCCTGTTGGATAATGCAGCATAAAACTATGACAAAGGGCAATGGCGTTTTCTGCATGGCGGTTCACCATAGGGCTCAATTCAATTGATGGTAATCTTTTGGATGGTAGTTTTAGTTAGTTTTAGGAATTTATTTTAAGGGGTTTTCCAAATATGACCTGAAAACAAGAGCACCGCCAATTGCACAATATACGTCCAAAGGCATTTAAGAATATCATAGTGAAGGGCTCGTTACTCTGGAATTACAGAACCGATCCGGATTTGTGTTACTTCATGCACAACTAAATAGCATGGTAATCATGTGTGCGGGGATGGTTGTTTTAAATCCGTAGTATAGTATGAAAGATCTAATACACAAACAATTGCTGACAGACGGACGGACATACACACGTACAGACGGACGCACGCGCCTTAACATAATGCGACCCTTCGAGCGTATACAAATTCATTTGACCGATATTTCTGGATTCAGACCATCTTAAACGGCACTGAGCGACACATCACGAGGGGCCAAAGAATCACGTATGTACAACATGTGGAAGGTCATACGCAACGAGGCATCAACTGGCCGCCCACGAAAGGTCAGAGAACAGTAACAAAGAAACTGTGACGTGCACAACGTGTAGAAAGACTTTTAATTCAGAGAAGCTGTTTAAACATCATTAAGGAACTTTTGACAGTTGGGGTCTAGCCGTAGATCTTAAATGTGTTTCTTCCTAGTGGGGTTTTTAATATAAAGATGGGGACTATTGGCATACATGAACATACAGACGTTCTTTAGTGATAAATTTCGAGTTCCTGTGAATATCATAAGTCAGAAGTTTTATTGCATTAAACTATTATCAGACATCGAGTATGGCAGGCTTGAAACTAACTGCTGAGTCACTTTGCGTTTCTTCCGGATCGAGGTGTAAATAAATAACAAACGCCGTGTGTGGGTCGTCTAGCCAAGCCATCTCCTATTACACTCTGAATAAGAGCTTAACTCATTAAATTGTTAAATTCAAATATCCTAATTGACCCAATATATTTCGAACCGTAGACAATGCCTTACTTGTAAAGTATTTATATATTGTGCAAACATAAAAGAAATTGCATTCATTTACATGGAAGGCTTTTCCACAGCAGTGATATATCGCAAGGCCTGCATGGGTGCGCAAATGCCGTTGCAAACTATTTCGATGTGTAAACGCCTCTCCGCGCGTCTGGCACAGCATATCTGAAGACAATCACATGAACCACAGGTTAAAGCTCCAGTTCAAAGGGGAAAAGACATGATATACATTAAATCATCCTACTTGAACATATCGACACCTAGATCCAAAGCAGAGAAACAAATACAGTATAACGTATATTCAGATACATGTGTGATCATTTTGCCCAACTCTATTTGTCATATGTATTTTCACAAGTGTTCGCAAAGATGACGTCATACATCTTCGGAAATCAAGTGAATTTCTTTCTATTGCACTTTCAACTTGTGTTTGTGTTTACACACTGTTCTGTAACCTCGATTTGAGTTGCTTTTCTGTTAAGGTATCATATTGCTATTTTGTGGCGCCTGCTCAATTTAGTTATACAAATGTGAGAATTTAAAGAGATTTCTTGTCTAATAGTGTATCGCCAATGTTCTTGTTTTGTATATTGTCGTTGTTCAGCAAGACGTCGTATCTCCTTCATTTCAATGAATGATAAACGACCTTTTAACTGAACAGCGACGAAGTGGCCAAAGTTAAATAGAAAATACGACCTCGATAGTTTTGCTTGAAAAATGGTAAATGGTCATATGCCAATTGAATTGCTATTTCGAAAAGTTCTGTTTTGTTCTATGGTAAAATGTATATTGCAAACGGTTTTCTAGTTGATGTTTACTGAAACGCTATCTTGGAAGAGTTTCTTTGTTCCAAGACCAAAAGTTTATTCGAAAGTGCTATATAGAATATGTTTTAGTTGAGTCTATATAGCAAACGGTGTCACGCCTTATCCGTCATGTAAAGTGATAAACTATAAAACAATGTTATGACGTGGTTTCCTATTATGTTTTACACGTTGCTGTTTTATGACGGCATTATCTTTACTAATTGGACAAGTACAGTTTACCAGATAGAACCACGATAAGCATGCTTTAGGAATGAAGGCTATGTTACCGGGGAGCTATTTGCCTCTTCCAGCACAGTCTGGACAGTCTTCGAAGAGAAAAGGAATGATAATCAAGTCAGTGCGACCAAAAAGGTATTCATAAGTTATTTTTAACGCGTCATGACATCGCTTATATATGTTGGTCAAAATGTGACCCCATCTTAGCAAGTTAGTCCGCGTGACCCATTACTTATCATTTTTTAATCGGAGCGATAAAACACTTCATTCATCATGAATTTCTTCTGGAGATTGTTTTGGCTAGTCATATTTGTCGATGTGTTATTGTGCGACAGCCATGAGTTTGTCTTGAACAACCAGAAATACATATATTTTGAAAAAATAATGTTCCGTGATCCCTGTTTATCGGCTATATTTTCTGTTACTCAGACACGCGATTTCATTTTCTGAGCAAGATGGGCGTTTATCAGCAACTTAAGGTGTCGCCGATCGTGTGTTTTTCATATGACACGACTCTTATACATAGCATTCTGTATTTCATTAAGTATTATACAATAAAATACCAAGAAAACTCACCTGAAGCGACGGGCGGCGCCATTTTCCAGAACCCCTTTTTAGCAAAATTGTCACGTGGGATACCTACCCTGTCAATGGTGCCTCGGCATAAATTATCGAAAGATGTGTAGTTGAAAAGTGACAGTATATAGTCAGTAAGGGAAAATAATTAAAAAACAGTTACGACTGGGTGAAACACAATAAATAATTGATTGCATACTGGAGTGCTCAGTTATATATTGCATCGCTTTAATATGAATGGGATTAAATAGCAAGTCTGATTTATTAAAAAGGGTTTCCACCCATACATTAAAAGAGAAAACACATTTAAGTGTTCCAATAAAAAAACAGTTAGTTAATACACACATGCTAACATTGAATCTATATAAAGTTAATGTAAATTAGTTCGATACAACGAAGGTTTCTTTCAAGATATTGTCAATGTGTTTTATTTCCATTATTAAGTATATTGTTGAAATCGATTCATGTTTAACTCACACGTGTTCATTCATTGAAAAGAACGGAGAAATCTACGCTCGTCGTATCCTCTACAGTATTCTTACTAGAAAACTATTTTTGTAAACGGAGGAAAACATACAAACATTAACAAAACGATGAATTAATAACTACGTGCATTATGATTACACGATTTCAGATGTTTATGTTGATGACAGACAATCCAAATATATATTTAAGTACTACAACCTTGTTTTGTTCGTATAACTTTGAGGTTTATAATCATCCAACCCAACATTAACATTTCTTTTGACGACATGTTCTATAAAGGTCACATCGTGATGTTACATGTACGTGAAGTAATATGTGGAGGACGAGCAGAATTATTTGACATGACCCAATAACAGGGAGTCGATCAAACGCAAATAACTGGCGAGGCGTAAGTGAAACAAATAGTAACTTTTATTCAAAATGGGGGTTTACGGATGATTGTTGAATGTTTTCGTTGGAAATTTTGAAAGGTTTCTACATTTACCATACTTATTCGACATAATACTTACGCCCCAGATGATCGTATGATATCCATTAAACCTCGCTCTAAATCCTGTTGATGCATTATCAATATTAAAAAAAGTTATTGAAGACTTAATACGCAAGTGCCCCGTTGTTTACGATTGACACGGTTCATTGCACTCATATTATGCAAACCGCATATTTGAAAAATGATACGTCGATGTTAAACGATATGAAATATAAAAAAAAATAAGTCATTATTGACAAATACTGATTCAAATATGAACGTTTTAATCGATAAAAAAATCTAAGAATAAATCGATTAACGATATACATTTTATCAGATTTACAGAGAACATGTTGTTATGAATGATAGTATCGTTATTATTTGTGGTATCAAAGATAAATGTTAAATGCTTCTCTAATAATTGCACTAAGTAACAGCATGTACTATATACTTTTAGTCAGATTTAATAGTACATCTTTATTCGATTATTATAATGCACACAAGGAATTCATTTCCAATTTATAAAATAAAAGTATGTTTCTCTATACAACAGGTTATGTATATAGCCTCTTACCATTTTGTTATGACAAGTTGTTTCTCTCTCTCTCTCTCTCTCTCTCTCTCTCTCTCTCTCTCTATATATATATATATATATATATATATATATATATATATATTTATATAGTATATATCTATAATCTATATATAATATATACTAATATATATATATATATATATATATATATCTAGAATAATACAGTAAATTAAATTACGATTTTGAATCAAAAATTATATTTTGAACAATCAATTCATCTACAACTTGACAACAACGAATATTGAAAATCTTTGTAATGAAAGCCGGAAATTTCGAGTTTTAGACTCCTATCAGATAAAAAAAAAAAATGTGGGATTCAAAGCAGTATAATCGGAATCACTTTATTAATTTGACCTAAACTGGACACGACCATCTAAAGAAAAAAACAAGAGACGGATGCATACGTTAGAATGAACACCGCCTGCGTGTACATACATTCAATGGCGAGCTCCAATGGTGTGTACTGCTTACTTAAATAGTCGTCGGGCGTATTTGTGTAGGGCTCATTTTCTCAATAACGGCATTTTCATTCGGGGCTTATTTAACGGCTTTCAACGTCATGTCAAAACTGATATCCATGGGCTTTTATTCGATGTAAATTTATTAAATCGCTGCATTGAAACGTTTTGCAACGAAATCTTATTGCAATAAACATGAACCACAATGGAGTCAAATATAGGTTAAGTTGCGGCGATTTTTTGTTGTTGCAAATAACAGCAACATTCTTAGCAACGGTTAAGTCTATGGCCCTAACTTAAAAAAGACATGTTAACATACTGACATCAGAATTAAGAGTCCATCGATGCGGATGATTAAACATTTAAGACCCAGGGAGTTGAGATATACAACAACACAGAAAGGGGTTAACAGATGAGGTAATAGCGTGGGAAAATGAGACCAAAAGAAGTGTATGAAAGACATCAAGCTACCTTTATCACCTGTATGTGTGTAATGGGTGTGTGTTTTGAGAGACCGGATCACTCCGTCCATTGAACTGAGTTGAAGGCTCGCAATAGCGAACGGCACTGTATTAAAGGCAAACTTTCCAGTTATCACCTGTTTGGTGTCCTTTTGATAGGCGATCAAGTATCGGGTGAATAACAAACATGTGGAATTTAATTCAGTCAGTACTGCAAATTAACTATTTGTCAACATTTTGGTTTTTTTGGAAAAAATGTATCAAACATGTGTATTCAAATGGCAATCGTCTTTAAACTAGTATTCGTATTTATTCTTAGAATAGCGTTATGTTTCAGGTACTATACATAGTGATCATTTAGCCCTTTAGCTGTATGAACAAATGACCATTATCTAAGGCATAAAACATGTTAAATGCCCGACTAGCGGGTTAACTTTAAAAAGGCTTGCGCGTGTCCTTTGTATCCTTGGGATTTTGTAGTCTAATGCTAACGCACTGGCATTGAAACCCTTTGCGTCTCATGTTCGTTGCCCGCTTCGACCAAGACAAAAATAGCATGGGGTATAATAACGAAATTATTACTTGTACTATACATAATAATTAGTATGATGTGCATTTGAAAGTGTACCTTCCAATACCTTTTAAGTCAATACAATTACACGTATTCCTTTGTTTTACAAATAATGTTGTTTAATAGCCCATGCCCATTAAGATGTCGGGTTCACATTACTTTTATTTCTACTATAATTTCTACTAGCATATACCTTGTTTACATTGTTTTCAAAGAAAAGACGGTCTCGCATATACGATAAAGACAATTTTAATAAGAAAATGTATTTCACAGACATTATTGAGTACACATGTATGGACAATTTTCAGCTGTATGCCATGTGTTTAGTTCGCAAAATATTTTTTGTGTTATTGTTTCCATCGGTATTCACAAAACCATTTCATTTGTGTTATTTGCATAACCGTTCTATGCTAAGTTATTTTTCTGCGACGAAAACAGCGTACGCAAATTAATGTATGATTTTTTGCAAATTATTCCTTGAATTATACAGCACATATATCGTTTTACTTTTGAGAAAAATATAGGTCTGGTCGTAGAGGCCTCTGTATAGACACGTTAGACACGTTAATGCTGCTTAAATAAACCAATAGCAATTAAGTGTCTTATGAGAATTTTCATGTGTCATCAAAGATAACTTACCACATATTTACTACAATGAATCACTCGCTTGTTTTCATCACAACAACATTTGCATATTCAATTGAATAACAATGGAGGCCAAACGTCTGACAAAATATACAAACAATCACTTGATAAACGATGTTTTGTTACGAAATAAATCACCGTCGTGATGGCAATTGAAACAACAGGTTGAAACATGTGCACACTGCCCGGGATACTTCAAATTTCATTCACGCAGTCTCCAATGATCTTTAATATAAACGTATAGAAATCAGAAGAACTTTTATCATATTGGATATTGACGTTTGCCGTGCACCTACCGGCTCGCAAGAATGCGAGGGTAGACGTCCATACCTTGTTTACAATATGCGTATGGAACGACATATGTTGACGAAGTTCCCAGATCGCTTGTATAATAATGGCAAACTTACTGTCAAAACATAGACATTAATGGAAAGAAAATATTTTTTCTTTTTGGTCTTCACGAATGCACGTTAACACTAGTTCCTTTCACAACTACGCACCGATAGGGAAAAACAACAAAATACAACAACATATTTTTGGTACGTCATTGGTATGACCGACTGAATGATACCGTGTATTACTATTCCATAGTCAACAAACATAAATAAAAGCATGAATACAAACACAAGCTTTGTCAACGTTACAACATCATCAACGTGGTCTACTACAACGCCAGGCACACTGTATGCCGGCACGAGTCCCTCCTCGTAGGCATCTATAAAGGCAACCACGCCTATCAACGTAGACTGCTACATCACCAGGCATACTGTATGCCTACACGAGTCCCTCCTCGTAAGCAACTATATAGGCAGCCACGCCTATCGTCTCTTCCGTAGACCGAATCCAACAGTGGGATAAATAAAAAAAATATGATACTGGTATACAAGTATATATTGAATACATAAAATGCATACTCAATGTGAGTAAACGCATGACCTGTTGTAAAAACCACAATCCTAAATTTCAAATATTAGCTCTTACCAGGGTAAGAAGCATGTAGATTAAACATTTAAACAACAACACTTGTAATATTACTCTTTCCATTATTCAAAACAAATTAAAATTAATGTGCGCATCGATCAGTCAATCCAAACGCTGAATGATTGAACAGATTAACTCGGCTACGCGGAAAACGCTCTCTTACAGAGCCACCTATCGGATCTACATTGACAAGGGAAAAAAGTTTTCGTCTCATTCGCACGTGCTCAAAAGACGAAAAACAATATATATTTCCTCCAGTACACATGGTGATGTGGACTTATATATACCATTTATGAATATAAATAACATTTTAAACTACTTTCTGCAGTAGCCTTTAGCTTTACGGCACTCAGCTTGGACACAACGGCGTGTTAATTAAATCCTCAGTTGATGTTTCGGTTTACTTTGCAACATACCCGTATAGATGTGACAAGTGGAGTGTCTTGTACGAATGTCCCCAAATGCGACAGTTGTGATATGCTTGGTGAACAAATGATTCAATCAAATGCCCTTCAAACGCATTTCATCATAATCATATTATTTTAATCTCACGTTTTTTGTCTGAATCATGTGAACTCAAATGTGTGTTTTCTTTTTTACTTTGTACGATTATTAAACAAACACGTATGCTAGCTTTATTAGATAAAACAAAATTCCTTTTTGAAGATGTTTTATTTCAGGTAAAGCCTTATACGTCCAGTTAGTGCTGTTTAATGTTCGCTGTCTTTTTATGCAATATGACACTTTTGTTTGTTTGCAAAATAAGTTAAAAAAATAATTGATCCCGCTTAATAGTTGTTCCCTTCGGATTACGTTAAGAGTTATCGATACTTAGATTTAACTCAATTTCAATTCCCTTTCTACACTACACAATGGTTCAGAAACAAACATTGGTCTGAATGTTAATGTATACGTATACAAGTGTACAAATGTATACAACGTCACATTTAAATTACAAAATGGTTAGTGATCATAATACAATTGTGTTTTAATAAATATATAAGAAAAATATTCATTTGTGTTTAAGGAAGGAGATTGCATAAGTACATTTTACTTTTTGTCAGTGAAAATGTTTGGACATGTCCGAAATAGGAACACAGACCGTACAAAAACCCGCGTGCGTCTTGAGTGATCAAACAGATTTAAGTTGGTTGTCTTGTAACTAATTAAAACTGACGAGCACAATGTGATGAACAAGTATTGACACGATAGCGACAAGGTCTTGTTGATTTATAAAACATGTATCATTAAAACCAAGCATGTTTGCAAAAATAACGTGCATAATTGTGCTTATTGCACATTTACGGAAGAACATATCATAGAAGAGAACATAAATTTAAAGCAATACATATTAGCCCTTATATAAATATAATTTATTTTTCATACCATTAATGTTAGGGGATGCAAGAGGTTTACCAGTTAACATGCATGATTTATTTGCAGAATATAAAAGCAAGCTAGATAATTACTGGTGATTCTTTTTTGTTCGATGGTAAACATTCACAAAATAAGATTTATTTAATTGATCACGTTCCAATTAAACTTCTTTTAAATTAAATAGTTCAACCCTGAACCGCTTTTTCCTTCGAGTTTATATGCATTTTACATGGACATTAATCGCTTAACTTTTAAGAAGAAAAGAACGTGTAGACATGGTCAATAGCTACGCTATTGTTGATTTAAATAAACATATAGCAAGAAATGTTTTCTTAACAGACTTAACATGTTTGATCAAAGGTAACTTAAAACACAATTAGTACAAAGTTACCGAGCGCAAGAGAAAAAAGCTTACTAATTCGAGGCATCCGAGTCGTTTAGAACGTAAAATACAATACAAAAGTGATTATAAGCTCCATTACTTGTACTTTTAATATTTTACCTATTTATTTAACATAAAAAGCTCTTTAAAGTATGTTCTTGTAAAAAGCAGCTTAATAACACTGACAGACAATCGTGAGATCATTGTGCTATGAACGCTATGATCGACTTGATTCGTTCTGCTAGCATCATCGTTGTTACTCTGGCCGCGTATAGAAGCCATATAAAATACTAAATTCATTATATAAACGTGTATTTAATTGTAATCATAAAATAAAATGATGATAATTCTGAAAACAGTTGGTTTATTTTATTCATTTGCAGTATGCTTGCATATGGTTAACTTCTCGCATTTAATAACATCCGGTCCTTAGCGCCACATCGGTGGTAGCATTGGTTCATTTATCAATGCATCGCAAAAAGAGGTGGCGCCCTTGATTAACGGCCGTGATATATGACAAATTGTTTTTTTCCAAAACGAACATGCCAAGATTTAATCGATATTTGGTATTCTCTACAAACGTCAGAGCTTTCCCTATTGTTTAAACTGTCCGCCGTATGACTGTTAAACACGTTGGAAAACAAACAAAACGCACAAAACGATGACATTATACGTGCATGATAATTGCATGATTTAAGATAGTTATGTTGATAACCAACAATCCACTTTGTATAAAAGTCATTCTATGTATATCTTTGAGATATATTATCTTCTAACCTTTGGAAACTTTGACATGACCCAAGAAGCAAATTCGTGATTCATATATCAGTGTTAGAAAAGAACAAATAAGCGCATATGTTGAAAGCCTTAAGTTCATTTCAGGTAAAAGATTAAAATACTATATAGTTACGTCGCACACAACGTGTTGCGTGTTTTAATCTCAACGAAATGAGCATAACTTTTTGAATGATAAACTCAATTGTTCATCATTTTCATGTTAAGATGTAATCGAAACTGCCGACAAAGAATACGTACCCATCACATATAAACGATTTGTTTCGATATCAATCATGGTCTTGCAATTGAAACAACTAATTGGAACAAGGGCATACTATCCGGGACACTTCAACTTTCCATGCACATTAACACTGTCTCCATTTATAATAATGCTATTGTAATATGTATCAACGTACCGTGACACTTTCAGCAGATTGGGCATTGACTTCGATCAAGGTTTCCATCATGAATTTAGTGCCGAATATCACTCCATCGAACGTAAAGTTCCAACTGCATAATCATATTGAGAAACAACAAAGTATAATTATTCAATTATGCTTGATGGCTTTTGACTTAATCAATGTTCATTCTACGATACCAAAATTATGAAATTGATTGCTAACGTGTTATGTTTTATTTCCGATAAATTTCTACGAATGAATATAAAGGATGTCAGTTTTTGATTCCCTAGTACGTCATTATTTTATTTTACACATCTATTACGTGCGTCGTGCTCGTTACAAACTTACACTTCAATAGCATAGTTCTCAATTTTAATGACAACGATGTGTGGTTGCTTTCCGTATGAACTCTTCTTTTTGCAATTCCCGACCCAGTGCGTCAAATTCATGGCATACATTTTTTATTGAACACACCCTAACTCTTCAAAGTGCAGTATGAGTGTGCGTCTGTTCAGGCGGGAGGGAATATTTTTCATCTTCAGCTCTTTATGATTATATTTGTAATTTTAATGTGTATTTTGTTGTTGTTGTTTTACTGCCAGATAAACGTTTGTACTCTTTCATTTCACATTCATAACACGACAACATCAATCGTTTTGTAACGAGTGGTCGTTTGATGCATTAAAACACTTAAATATTTTGTTCATCGTGACATATGTGGAAATTCGTATTACTACCATTACAACACCCAATTGATGATTGGTTTATACATTTTCCATAAGTTCAAGTCGATTGAATGTGTAAATTTAAGTGCTGACTTGTTATATAATATAAATAGATTATTTTCGCACATTATCACGATAAACTTGCAAACACCTGTATTATAATAATTGCTTGGATGATCTGTTTTAATTGCTGATACTATTTTTGTTTCCATAAAATGTGTTTTCATTTCTGTTAAGTCAGCATTAAAAATTGCTATGTTTAAAGGAAAAAAACAAATTTCAAACTGGTCACTTGAATAGAGCAAGCATACAACGAGTGTTATCAGAAGTACTATGACCGTTTACTTTAATCTAGTCAGAACGAATCAAATAGACCCCCGCCGTGTTTATTATCGTATGTTTAAACGACTGTTCGTTTAATTATTTATCTTAAAGTGTAGTTGGCAGTACAACATGGCGCATATGTATTGGGTTATATTGGCTTCCCTTTTCGTTTCCGCTGTTCCACTTAAATGTAAGTAATGTATTGTTGATTGTCGAAATCTTACCTGTTGATTCGTCTCGCTTCAATGCACACTTTATTCCCTATTTATTTTCAGCCACCAAAGGACGGGAATTTGTCACTGGATTTCTGAGCTTATCCCCTCAATGCACGTTAAAACTAGATATTGCTTCCAATACAAATGGGGATGTTGAGCTATACGTACCCTATCTAGGAATAAATACCACCTACTCTTTCAATAGAACATTCTCAACTACGTTCAACACTAGTCTTCAGCTTTACGGCACTCGGATCGGACGAAACGGCGTTTATATTAAATCATCAGTTGATATTTCGGTTTATGCAAGTACATACATGTATCAACCTCGTGGAAACGCTGAAGACACTCACGTATGTCTGCCTGTTCAATCGCTTGGGAGAGAATATTATATTGCCAGTTATATCCCCTACCAAGTTTTCGGTGATCCATCACTGTTTATGGTGATATCAGCGTTTGCAAACACTAAGGTTAATATATCATTTCCTAACGGCACATCAATATCAAAGACATTGAACTGGTTGGACGTCTATCAGGAAGCTTCCCCTAGCAACGATCTCACTGGTACTATCGTCCAATCAAGTAAACCAGTATCTGTGGTAAGCGGGACGTCTTGTGCGTATGTCTTTAAAAGCAGTGAATGTGATATGCTTGGTGAGCAAATGATTCCAACGAATAGCTTTCAAACGCATTTCATCATCCCGCCAATCCTGTCCAACCAATTCATGGTTCGTATTTTCAGTAGTCAAAGTAATAACAAGGTATGTGTGAAAGACTCATCATTTGAATATTGCTCAATAATGGATGCAAATCAATGGTTGGAATCGGTACCAAATAATTCGTCCTTAGTCGTCTCTAGTCAAAAACCGATATCCGTCATACAATACAATGGCAATCCAGCGTACATGGCAATTATTCCGGGTATTCGTCAATTTATGAACTCGTATACATTTGTTGTACCAGACGATACTATGATCAACACTCACTATATCTCCGTTACCATACTCTCGTCCGCATCGCTAACACTTCGTTTGGATGAAAAATCACCAGGTGATCAACTTGTTGACACGGCTTACGTGAACACACCATTTAACAACTATACAATCCTCACGTTCGGAATAAAGGCAGGATACCACGTGATGACATCGACTGAAACACATGCTGTGTTCGGATTGATTGTATTTGGAATGTGGGCCTTTGGTGCATACGGTTTTCCTGCAGGGATAAACTTAGGTAAATCATTGCAATTTACTTATAATGAACTTTATGTTATAAACAAACAACATCCAAATAAATCGGTTTATGGAAAAAACAGAAAAAACACCAGCTATTTCTTAAAGTTCATTCATTGTGCGAGAAATGTAACTATGTGAGTTTAACTTGTTACTATTCCTTTAAAATGACTTTCGAATAATAAACGTCGGAACAACTTATCCTTATGATTATTATTGTTGTTTTATTGTTTTAGTGACAACATTTAATTTTTGTGTTAAAGATATTAATATTCAATTATAACTTCGTTTTAAGTGCATTTTCATAAAATGCATTTTTTCCAGACATTGACGAATGTGCATCTAATCCATGCCTGTATGGGAGTACATGTTCAAACGGTGTAAACAGTTACACATGTACCTGTCGAGGTGGCTTAAGCGGAAGGAACTGTGAGATCGGTGAGTAATTGTGGGTTAACCTTCGCAACATCCTAAAAAGGGATGTTGACATACGCTTCCAATGTTTCCAAATTAATGATCCATAATATTCCATTTACTTATTTGTAAGCAAACCCGAATACTTTTGCAAATGAGTGCTTCGTCGTATTACTGACGTTAATATGAACGTGACCATACGAAAAAAATGAACTAAACTCAGACCACATTTTAACTCATCTGAGTCACGGCCGTTAATCACGCGCGCCACCTCTTTTTCAAGATGCATTAATAAATGGGCCAATGCTTCTTCCGAGGTGGCGCTCAGGCCCGGATGTTTTAAAATCTAAAGGATAATTTTACAGGGTGATTAGGTTTTATATGGTTTTTCAACATATTTCGTATTATTTTTAAACATCGGCCAATGTAGTGCGATTCAGCGATTATAAATTTACCAAGGATGGACAGAAACATACAATCACAACCCACTTGGAAACGACGTAAGGACCTTTATTAGTTGTGGCATGATAAAATTCGTAAAAGCAAATCGATGCCTTTTGCCTGTGTGACGAGAAAATTCCCAGCCAATTAAATCGTCCATTACATAAAACGACTGCTTTGAACCTGTACAAGTTAATGCGTGCACAAAAACATCGGCTTCTAGCCAATCTAATAGATAAAATTGCATTTTTCAAAAAGAGATGGGGCCAATGCGAAGGAGATTACGATCAGATTAGGAGGTTGCGCCAATTCACATGTATAGCTATTTTAAAGAGAAATATTTTATGTAATGGTTTCTATTATGTTTACAGGACTTTCATTATGTTTGAGTAAGTTGACTGCTTCAGCAAATTTGAATCGTGTGCGTCTTTAATTAATTAGAAAAAGTAGTTTTCTAATAATGTCTTGCTGGATTTAAACGTTCGTCTTTGTAAGATAAGTACATTTAACATGTATTATACAAAAACAGTTAACGGAAAAAGACCGAGCTATCTTTCGTTTTGTGGAGTTGATAGTGGGTAAAACAACTTATACGAGCCTAATTAAGATTCGTTGACCTTGGTCTTTTTATAAATTAAGCATTTCGATTAAGAGACAAAAATCATCGTTTCAAGAAGAAATATTATCTTATATTTATTTTGTAAAGTATTATACTA
This sequence comes from Dreissena polymorpha, assembly GCF_020536995.1. Lineage (NCBI taxonomy): Eukaryota > Metazoa > Mollusca > Bivalvia > Myida > Dreissenidae > Dreissena > Dreissena polymorpha. Next base: position 91,308,407 of record NC_068360.1, read on the forward strand.
TATACAAATATACAAATAGTGCTTTTGATGAATTATTATGATAATGTTGAACTTTACGTTATTGGTTTTATTTAGTATTACAAATGTTTGGTAAATATCGTACAATATTTTTTATTCATGTTGGTTACTTCTTTATTGAGTTGATCACTTATATATTAAAAAAACTACATCTTATTTATTATAGAATGAAAAAAATAAATTAAATATAACAAATAACATTATCTATCAGATGTATGTCATTGCGATACGACTGTTACTTGATTCATCCTGCATTGGTGCCACCTCCTCCTATTATTAGCGCCATCTCCTTAGCATCGGCTCCATCTCTGTTGGAATAATGAAAAAATATCTACTACGTCGGCAAGAAGCAGATAGTTGTGTGCATCTAATGTATGCTGTACGAAATCGTTTGATGCCGTTAGCGATTCAATTGGTTGGACATTTTCTCGTCACACAGAAAAACTCATTGAAATGCTTTTAAAAACTCAACCATGCCACAACCTATAAAGGTTCTCAAGTTTTTTAGTGGGTTGAGAATGTATGTTTATGTTCATTTTTGGATAAGTTAATATTTGCTGATTCGCACTGCATTGCCCGATTTTAAAAATAATTCGAAATATGTTAAAATAAACTATATAAAACCTAATCACCCGGTAAAATTATCTATGAAATTTCAAATATCCGAGCCTAAGCGCCACCTCGGAAGATGCATTGCCTCATTTTTTAATGCATCTGTGAAAAGAGGTGGCGCGCGTGATTAACGGCCGTGTAAGCATAACATGCTCATTGTTAGCTTTGAGTTCATCTCTTGTGCATCGTTTCCTGTCCGTCGTCCGTTATCCGTCGTCCGTTATCCGTCGTACATCATCAACATTTACTGTGTGAACACTCTAGATGCCACATTTATTCACACTCATGATGAGCCCTGGACTGACATATTTGTCTCAGTGAGTTTTCAATTAACATCTCGCCTGGGAGACGATTGCACCGCCCACTTGATAACGTGACCTAGCGGTCAAATAACCTAGACAAGCTAACACCAAAGTGGCGTCTATGCTTATAGATTGCGCGACATTCTGGATGATTTTAATAAACATTTGTCATCCCTTATTATAAAACTGATGAAATGGTTTCGTATAATTTATTTATTGGCGAATTCAAACAGTATTAGTTTTTTTTTTAAATATCATTGGCGATCTATATTTGGTATTTTGGTAAGTAAAACACGATCCCAGACGCTACCGCGGGTACCGAAATAACTATGTTACTACCTGTAATGGTGGTATATTAGTAAAAAATAACACTTGTACAATGGTATTTACTGAGGTTATTTAAGAAACATCGTTTTCACATGTTTCTTACACCGCGTTTTATACCTGGGATTGCGATATGTATGAAACGATTTGCTACGCCGATCGGGTAAGGAAATCCCCATGCTATCAGATAAAAACGATAATGTTTTCACTTGATGTTCACGCAAATTAGCGATTTCTAATAATTTGTGATAAGTAAGGCAGCGCCACGTGGCCGCCAGTGGGTTGATTTCATTCCTTCTATGGCTATAGTGCAAGCCTGTGAATACTTTAAACGACACACTTGTTTGATCAATCTTCATGAAACTTCATCACAACATGTGTTCCCATGATGTCAGCCGAGTTCGAAAATAAATCCATCCATCGAAAAACATGGCCGCCAGTGGACGTGGTAGTGTTTCTTATATGACTTTTGTGAAACATTAAGAACACTCGAGAAGTAACCTTTTTTGTCCAATCTTATTGAAACTTGCATAAAACATGCGGTCCGATAACATCTCGGCGCAGTTTGAATTTTTTATGCTTTACAAAACATTGGCCGCCAGTGACTAGGACAGTTTTCCATATATCACTATATAGTGAAACAATTTCTGCCCAGTGTTTATGAATTTGCTCAGAACATTTTTTGTAATGATATATTGAAAATGGTTCCTGTCCGTTAAAACACGCGGTCCCACGGGCGTGTCAATTTTTCTTATATGTCTAAAGTCAAACCTTTGTAATATTCTTGAGGAGCTTTTTAACATATTTTCATATACCTTCCTCAGGACATGTGTTTTCATGATATGTCGACTTAATTGGAAATGGTTCTGGTCTGTTGACCACATGGGTAATATGGGGCAAGGCAATGTTCCTTTAATTGCTTTTGTAAAAAGGTTGTGAACTCTCTAAAAGTCAATATCTCGGCTGAGTTTGTAAATGGTTCGGGTTGAAACACGTGCCCGGGTCGATCATCTTGACACGGTTTAAGCGGCACGGTTTAATTTTCACTTTTGGACCAATCAGCATGACCCTTGATCAAAACCTGTTTTTGGAATGATATCGCGGTCGCCTTCAAAACCGGTTAAGGGAACAATTTATGTTCTGGTCTTAAAGGAGCGACATATATATGGCCTTTGGCCAACTTGTTAAATTTTGATTATGTTTGTTGACTTATTTCGAGTTCTGAAAGCTACCTAAGATTTTGAATTGGCTTGGATTTAATTGTTCTTCCATCACTTTTAAAAGAAGAATGATTCATACAGGTTTTCCTTTGTCCATCAATTGTTCTGACCGTCTTCGGACTTAATGTTACGCATTACTCAAAAGTATTGCTAAAAAGAAGGCTTGAACGGATTTCTATACCTTTTTCTGAGATTATATTCAATTAAATTGATGTACGAAGAATTGAATCCAGAAAAACATGTACTATTCTGATGGTTAAAAACTCTCGCGTTGAAAAAAAATGGTCTAATTCATTCAATTTCAATTCAAGTTTGTCAAATATTGACGGATGCACATCCTCCTTATGTCCATAAGGAGATACATGCTCAAATGTGTTAACCGTTACACTTGTACATACAGGTGGCTTCAGTGGAATGAACTTTAATCAATGTTTGTTTTCGAAGTTCTCAATATCAAAATTGTGTAAACATTTCCGAAAATAGTCCCAGATGAATTAATCTGAATTTGCATATGCTAGATTAAAAGAACATCCCACCACGGCTTGTACATTGTTACTTTATGTTGCCCATGTCTCTAAATTATTGCGGATACGGTGCTTAAACTTTGCATTCACATAAACCAGACTAATAACTTCTGACTAATAACTGCATCTCCATTTTTGGGTAAGACGGTGTTTTTTTTTACATAGTCGAATATTTAGCGTCTTTCTACACAGTATTTAGTTACATTTGCGTCGGTTGTAGCTCAAAAGTTAAAAACAGAATATTATTAAAATTGTGTCATGCGCAACTCAACAATTATTGTTGTAAAAGGGATGAAACTCGCTTATCATATTAACCGACATGTAAACTTGCTTCTTCATGTAGTATGATGACTTTTTAAACATCCACTGTAACCCACGCTTTCAACAGACAACATAAAATGCACCGGATGATATACACATCTTTACTGCCGGCCTAACATATTCTTAGTATGAGTTATGAATGTATAATTTCAATATTCGTCCATGCGATTAATTACCTTTATGTTATAACTCTATTTCCAGATGTTAATGAATGTGCATCCTCCCCATGTCTTCACGGCGGTACATGTTCAGATGGTGTTAACGTTTACACATGTACATGCTCAGCTGGGTTCAGTGGAAGGAATTGTGAAAGCAGTGAGAAATATTGTGGACTCATCTGTTCTCAACATCAAATGAAATGATCTGGCTAATAACCATCAATTTTTCCAAATGAATGAATCACAATATAACTCGGTTTTAAAAAATCAGTTTAAAATTGGGTTCTCCGTCTTGTTCCTGAAAATAAAAACGCAGATACCTGTCTTAATTTTGATTACAAGGTTTGACTTATTTCTTTTTCTAAGAGCTATCGCGGATGTTGCAATTACTTAGTTTTAATTCATATGATCTATGACATTGTTAACACCCACCGTTATACCCCGTCGGGATTCTATCATGGTTCGGCCGTAAACGGAACAAGTATCGAATGTAGACACATCTTTACATGTGCTCACGTTTTCACGTTATATATATAATCCATTTTTGTGTTAAAAAATATTATGCTTATACTATTCATATTTAATGACTATAAAACGTAACAATAACATAAATAATTGATAATATTTTCAAATCATTCTCAGAAATAACTGTGTAATATAAACTGTTGCTATTTTTTCCAGATATTAATGAATGTGCATCCTCTCCATGTCTTCACGGTGGTACATGCTCAGATGGTGTTAACGCTTACACCTGCTCATGCTCAGCTGGCTTCAGTGGAAGTAATTGTGACCTCAGTGAGTAATAGTGTGGTTTCACCTTTCTCAATGTCTAGTTACATATTCTGGACAGTCTGCCATGAATATTTATAAATGAATTAACCCTAATATAAACAATATACATTCAAGCTATAATTCTATTTCCAGATATTAATGAATGTGCATCCTCCCCATGCCTTCATGGCAGTACATGTTCAGATGGTGTTAACGCTTACACATGTACATGCTCAGCTGGCTTCAGTGGAATAAATTGTGGAAGCAGTGAGAAATATTGTAGATTCATCTGCTTAACATCAAACGAAATGATCTGGCCAATCACCATCAATTTTTCCAAATGAATGAACCACAATATAACTCGTTTTTAAGAAATCAGTTTAAAATTGGGTTCTGCGTCTTGTTTTGAAAATAAAATGCAGATACCTGTCTCAATTTTGATTACAAGGTTTGACTTATTTCTTGTTCCAAGAGCCATCGCGGATGTTGCAATTACTTAGTTTCAATTTATATGATCTATGACATTGTTAACATCCACCGTTATCCCCGGTCGGCCGTAAACGGAACAATAATCCAATGCAGACACATCTATACATTTTGCTAATCCATTTTTTTGTGAAACAAAGATTATGCTTATACAATTCATATTTAAAGACTATTAAACGTTACAATACCATTAATAAGTTATAATATTTTCAATTCATTCTCAGAAACACCTGTGCTATATAAACTGTTGCTATTTTTTCCAGATATTAATGAATGTGCATCCTCTCCATGTCTTCACGGTGGTACATGCTCAGATGGTGTTAACGCTTACACCTGCTCATGCTCAGCTGGCTTCATTGGAAGTAATTGTGGCACCGGTTAGTTATATTTCGCTTTCACCATTCTCAACATCCAATGAAATGATCTGGAAAGTCGTCATCGATATCCTATATGAATGAACCCTAATATAACAGGTGTTCGGTTTAAAGAAATCCTTGTAAATTGGGTTTTCGTATTGTTGCTGGCGTAAGTTAGGGACGACCCTTTCAAGGTACATGTAATAAACGAAGAAATACTGAAAGCATTCTCCGTGGTTGCTTTGGCTTAATTCTAATAATAATCCTCCACGTCCAGAAGGTCGGGGTGTTAAGATGTTTCTTTGTCCGTCCATCCTTCAGTAAGTCCGTCGATTTTATGTTACGCATTACAAAACAATATTCCTGTGTAAACAAATTAACCGGCATGTAAAAAAAGTGCACCACCATGTGTTTAATTGACATTTTTCGAAATATACAGCTCGTTATTTATATAAAAAAGAGCCATGTTTTAAATCTTCTCGCTTGTGACTCAAAAGGTATTTGTGCTAGACACTTAAACTGTCTTTACAAACATATTATAAAACATGCAATCATACGCACTTCAAAAGTTTGGTCCGGAGTTTATTCAAATGACTTGCGTTAGGGTCCATGATCATTTAAAAGACGTTTTTCAAACGCATAGTTTAAAATAATTGATCCGTTCAGGCTAAATCAATTACTAATATATTAACCAGAATGTTAACTTGCGCACTTCTATATTTTGGTTCGGATGTTTTCGACATTACCGGACCTTTTACCGATTTCTGTAAAAATGACATTTTTTAAATTGTGTTCACTATATATTATTGATGCTAGAAGGCTTTCGAAAACATACACCATCATACAAAATTTCGCACTTTCAGAATTTAATTAACATTTTAATTACGTGAACAGACTTATGGACCTTTATTAGCAAACAGCCCACATCTTTACATTGTGCAACGTTAAGCTAAACAATAATGCTGTGAAACAATGAAATCATGTAAACTGGCTTCTTCGTGTGGTCTTATCACATTGTTAATTTTCACAGGTTATTACTAATTCAATATGCAATTTGTCTTAAATGGAAATACCTTATAAGGTTTTGTTAATGACGTAACATATATTAAGTATATGGTAGAAACATACATGTATAATGTCAATAACCGTGCCTGCGCACACGTACATCTAAGCTATAACTCTATTTACAGATATTAATGAATGTGCATCCTCCCCATGTCTTCACGGCGGTACATGTTCAGATGGTGTTAATTCTTACACCTGTACATGCTCATCTGGTTTCAGTGGACGAAATTGTGGAATTAGTAAGTAATATTGAGGTTTCATCTGTTCTCAACATCCAATTAAATGATCTGGTCAGACCACCATCAATTTTTGTGATAATCAGTGAGTAATATTGTGTTTTCTTCTTCACGCAGACTCTTTTGTTAACGTTGATCACACATGTGACTACTTTCTGAAAGCCATCGCAGAAACTGCATTTACTCAATTTCAATTCGTACCAAATGCAATAACATTTGTTCGGATCCACCGTTAATCACGCATTAAATAGGCAACTGTTGTTTGATTGGAATCGCCGGACACTTAGCAAGGATTTTTTACTGAGCTGAACATATATGAGATTACATATTCAAACGTCAACTAAAACACGCTTTTTATAGCTTTTGCTGAGATTACTTTCAAACAAATACAGGAACAAATAATTAAAGCAGACAGACATATAATATTTTAATGGTTTAAAACCAATGCGTTTCAACAATCATTTGGTCAAATGGCATATCGATTCCATTTCAAGTTGTTCTACTTGAGATAAAATTTAGTGCAAAGTAGGTATATTAATGTTAAAATAAATAGGTATAATTTTAATTTCATGCAAAATTTTAAAGTCTTGAAAATGCGCATCTTCCCCATATCTTTAAGGAGGTACATTTTTAGATGATGTTAACCGTTACACTTGTACGTACCGCTGGCATTTGTTAAAAGAAATTAAAGGGATCTTTTCACGCTTTGGTAAATTGAGAAAATTGAAAAAAGTTGTTTCAGATTCGCAAATTTTCGTTTTAGTTATGATATTTGTGAGGAAACAGTAATACTGAACATTTACCATGGTCTAATATAGCCATTATATGCATCTTTTGACGATTTTAAAACCTAAAAATTATAAAGCGTTGCAACGCGAAACGATTGAATAATTTGGAGAGTTCTGTTTTTGTCGTTAAATTTTGTGAAACTACGAAGATTGCTTATATAAGGTATAAAATACGTCAAGTATGTGTACTCGGCGGAATAGCTCAGTAGGCTAAAGCGTTTTTACTTCAGGACTCTGGCAGGACTCCAGGGGTCACTGGTTCGAAACCTGCTCCGGGCAATGTTCTTTTCCTTTTTTTAATTTTATTCTTGATTTTTTACTGGAGCTTTTACGATCCAATGTTTACATTTATCAATATAAAGCATTTAATGAATAAGTTAAAAAATGCCAAAATCTGTGAAAAGGCCCCTTTAAAGCACGTTTTGTTTTAACGTTTATCATTATCAAGTTAACTTATGCAGACGATTCCCGCATATAATCGCAGATGAATGAATCATACAATTACATGTGCGCGTTTGAAAACACTCACCCACAAAGACTTGCACAAAGGAGACTCCATCTAGTTTCAGGCTAAAACAGAAGCACACGTCAATGCAGAAATAGCTATTTATTTTGTTTACATTCTCTCTCTTTTGTTTTGTTTTGATAAACACAGACTATGCTTATTGAATTTATAAGAAAGAAAGAAAGACAATAAAATGTTGAAACATTTCATAATTCTGACTATTTTAACGCATTTTCTGAAATACTAGTGAAATAGTTACTATTGCTAAGACTCCAGATATTATGTATATATACACTGTTGTGTTGAGTTTTTGAACTTGCGTATATGTACAGTTTCAGACTCCAATAAACAGTTGGTATGCTACAGTTGTGAAGGCATGTCTCACCTTGAACTCTGTGATTCAGTGAAGAGATGTGGCAATGGGGAAGTGAGTCGATTATACTTATAAATTATATATCTATTTGTGAATGCGATGTAAACAACATATTTTAGAACATTGTATACAACGCACTTTTACGATTTTATTTTATTTTATGTATCTGTACCTGTATAAAGAAATGAAATTGTTTTTAGGTGTGTGTGGTAGAGCGAACTCATATCACGTACAGATCGGGATGTGCCAATAGTTCGGTAATTACAATGTTCATGTTATGTCTTTATCTACTAGTCCATCAAATTTTGATTATAATCTGGGAGTTTTTTTTATTGATTGTCTCTACATAGAGTTTTCCACTTCAGACGAAGTTTTGTGTTATTTGATTAATAAATTATATTTTTATTATTTAATGGTTGTTTATATACTACACTGCATATATGTTTTTTATTGCGATGGTTTGGATTCAGATTTGTTCGACATATTATCCAAGCTCAAGTCACTGCGCAGAATGTTGCAATAACGACTACTGCAATGGACGTGGATGCGGGGATGAAGGTATGCAATATTGAATATCATGTTTGAGCACACATGTAGTTAATTTCTGATTTCTTTATTACCTGTGTTAACATGTATGCATAAGCCAGAGCTAGTTGTGTTTAATATATGTTTAGGTTTAGTCTCAAGGCATGAACGTGGCCCATTGTGCTATGACTGCAATCACGTTCGAACCATTCACGAATGCACGGCCATTAGACCGTGTAATAAACACCAGGTGGGTTTAAATTCGTGCACAATTGTTCGGATGAAATTTCGCACGAATCTGTATTGCCAAAATTAGATATCTACTTATTGTAAAATGAATTTCACATTTGATAAAAGAACACAATGAATGTGGAATGTTCAAACTTATAAACTGTTACATCATAGCAAGAGTATGTATCATTAAATGCATTTTCTTATACAAATTGTTTAATTTCTAGTCATGCAGTGTCGAAGAATATGAATGGCTGGATCACACACATTTCAAGCTCGGATGTGTGGATTTACCGGTATGTCAATATAATTATAGTAAAAAAGGATATACTATGTCTGTAGTTGACAAAACGGTGTAGTAACATTTAATGAATATCGCGTATGTTACAAACGTCGGTTTCAAAAACTACATCAAACACATACTTTTCATGAGCATGAGTGCTCATTGAATGTTCCACAGCAAAAAAGCTTATTTTTATATTATAAATATACTCTTGTACGTGTATATCTCAGTATTCATTAATTCTGAACGAATTTTCAGTGCAGCGCTATAGGAGACGGATTTCTTGGTTCTTTGCCACGCTGTAAATCCTGCTGTGACCAGGACTTTTGCAACACCAATTGCACACTCCACCAGACCGTAGCAATAATTGGTAACCAATACATCTGTTCAAAGAATCAATAATTGCAAAACCGTATAGGTTGCGTCTGTAAATAATCTTATTTGATAACACCTATAAAATGCTTAAGACGATAAGAGTTAATTATATTATCCACCGACACATTAAACAACATTTTTTTAGCAATGAAGCTTATACATTCTATAAGCATACATACGTGTTGTTTGAATAACGTACAATATTTTAGCGAGAAAAGCATACACAGAAAAGATCATTGACGGGGTACAAAATCCTCCGTTGTTCATAAATTGAACATAGCTTGCACGAAATAGAAGTCAGTTGATTAAAAGTTGTTTTATATCTGAGATATTTGCTATTTATGTGCAGGTATTAATAAGTTTGAGTATTTTTATAAAGTAAGCATGTCCCCTTTGATAAATAACACCGAAATAATAAATGCTAATATTTTATTACAGGGTGACACGACGGCTATCTGGCAAAGTATTGTGCGTTTGTATTGACCATGATAATACAATGTACACACGCGCATATGGAGATTAAATTCACAGAATATTATGTTGTTAAACTTTTATAGTGTATACATATATTCACTTCAACTAGACTACTCATCTACACACTTATCATACACATGCATACTAACAATTTCTACATACTTCTGGTTAAACAAGAAACTTCTACAAGTATATTCAGACGATAGGCAACAATAAGTATTAAACGGTCGTAGTAAATGTACATTTTTTTTCTTACACAAATGTTGTATCTCAATGATAATGAAAGTTTATTTGATCCGCTAATAAATAATCTATAAATTACTTAAGAATAGTAAAATAATAGTAAAATAGTCCATAGTAAATAGTATAAAAATGAAATCAAGCTTCATGCACACAAGTAAGTAAAAACATTATTATACGATTTTTGTTTGCAATTTACATGCAGTTCACGTTTTGTTTCACGGGGTTTGCATATAAAAACAAATATAGCTTCTTACACTTGTAAGGTTGTCTGTCCTAATACTAGCGCAATTTTGATTTCTTTTTAAGTTATAATCATCCATCGTTAAATGGTCCTGTTTCAATTTGTTCTAGATAAGAAAAACGTGATGCCATACTCATTTGAAATAAACATTGAGAGATATGTTCACAGAAGACCATTGAACTTACCACACTGAATATGATTAACTCTTTGTGCATTGTTGGAACATTTTAAAAATGGAATTTTCGTTAATTATGGCGACATTTTTATTTAGTTTTTTTTTCTGTTATCAAATACCTTCGTTATAAAAATTACACACAAACAACAACAAAGAATGTGCATGGCATCAACGCATTCGGCTACAAACGTGATGTGTAATAAGTTTCTTTGTCTGCAATGTGGTAATATGACAAATAGCGTGCGAAGACAAAGACCGTATTCTACCTTTAACATTAATATAATAGATGTTTTGTTCAAATTCATATCCATGTTTCATACATTGTTCAAACATAATGACATACATTTAAATCACGGTCATAAAACAATACACGTCAACAACATCGAAAAACTTTAATTTGAAGCTTAGTGTCGAATTTATTATATACGAAAACTTCATCTCGCATCCAGACGTTACTATATAATTAGTGTTATAGTTATTACAATAATTAGAATATTGATTTATTACGATATAAGCGATTATTCTGAATATTAAACTCTTCAAAATCAGGGCAATCATAAACCATCAAATACAAATATCGCATGAGTTTGTTCTTTAATCACATTAACTAAATAAACGTTTCGAGATATAAAACGTGTTAAATTTCACGCACAATAACTACCATAAGTTAATTGTTAGGAAGTCGCATTTTACCTATGACGATTTTGAATTACATTTGCAACAGATACTATTCTATAGATGCGTTTTAGCAAGAGAATATTGACAATACATACAGATATTATGTTTATGCGTTTGCCATCACTTGCATGGTCCTTAAAGCAAAAGTTTCGAAAATAAACTAATATGACGAAAGTTTTCGTGATCGAATTAGATCCTTCACTGTATCTACCTAATTAACTCCCTTAGTTATATATCTTTCAAGTAAACAATATAAACAAATGACTTGTTATTCACAAGGTAAGGGCATTGTCGTTTAAGAAATGATTTGTTAAGCATTATTAGAGCATTTGATATTATAAGAATGTGTGAAGTAAAATCCTGTATATATATGTTCATCGAGAGTAACCAAATTTGTGTTTTCATGTTCTTTATTCCTATTTCGAATAAGGATAAGGAAAGTTCCTCTTTCCTTATTCAATCTTAACACATTTGATACAACATGTTTAAGAAAAGCATGCATACAATTCGTAAGTAAATCAAAACAAACTAGCTCTAATATATTTACTTTATGTATTCCGTTACAAATTCACGTTTCTTCTTAGAGGTTGCATACATTTTGTTTAAACCGAACTTGCATTTTCTACTTGGATCACATCTTCAAAACCTAAAGCCTATAACATAATTTCACATTTATGTGATACAAAAATGCAATTTATTACATTTCAACATGTTCGTTATTATACCCCAATTCATTTTTCCCGGCTGAATAAGAAATCCAGTTCCGTATTCCTTATTCAACCGAAAAAGAAACTGGAATTGTCTTACTTAAACATCAGTGAAATTGATCCAAAGTGTACCACATATTAATGAACATCATATTATTCGTAGGTAAGATATAAAAAAATATTTACTGCAATACATTTCTACTTAATTAAAATACATGAATAAGGAACAATAAACTGGTTTAAGGACATTTTGGTACTTAAATAATATTAAACTGAACCAAAAGAGACTAATTACTCAATAACACTCATTATAAATGTAAGTTGGGTATCAAAACCATTACTTGATTTGCATTCTTACTTGATTTTATTGAATAATAAGCCAGTCCCTTATTCAACCTGAATAAGGAATAAGGAACTGGTTCCTTATTTATTATTCAAATCGATTAAGGAACTGGCATATTCTTACTAAAATTAATTAAAACGAACCTAAGAAACCAATATATCAATGAAAAGCGTTTTAAATGTAGCTCGAATAATGAAATGGACTTTTCTTATTAAATAATAAATTCATATGAGCAACAGAGACCATTCAATCAATGAAAATCATTGTATATAGGTTTGATACCAAAATATGTATTGCAGTACAAATCTACTTAGTTTATTAAAATGACAACCTAGTGCCCGTTTTTGCTATCGAGTAAGAAAAAAGTAACCAGTTGCTATAACTTCGTAAAATTGAACTGGTTATCAAATAGACCAGCGCCCTTTCTTCGCTTCCCGCTACCTGTCATCGTGCGCTAATGTTGAAGGTCGCCGGACATAATGTTGGCAATCAAGATCGAGAAAACGCGTTTTCAGTGATAGAAAATATATTTTAATGGAGACACTTAATTGCAGCTTGTTCACGCGTTAAAAAATCACAATCAAAATATAAAGGCATATCGATGAAACGTTGCAGTCTACTAGAGGCAACCGGGCCGCTGCTTACGGTGCAGTCTCGCCTTTATGGTGACGTCAATGATGTCTTACTGACGACAAAGTTGTCCGAAATATATATGATGATCCCCTAATGTATCGTTGGTCTGCACTAGCGAGAGATATGAATTAAATGTCGAAATGGTTAATACAGTCAAGAACACATTCTTGTTTGAAGGCATTTCATTATTTTACCATAGCATAGAGGTTACATTTACTCCTCGTGTTTATTTTATTTGTAAATTTCACAACACTTTTTTCTATCTCGTCCCATGATATACTAACTCGAGGAAACGACTTACTTACTCGTGGAACCGAGTTAGCTATGTCGTGGGAACAACTTACTAAGTGGAGGGAACGAGATAGAAAAAATAAAGAGTGCACAACTTAATAAAACAGAAGTGCAATGAAAAAAAGAGCGGTGCAGGAAATAAAGGAAGGATGCTTGAAAAAAAGAGGGGAACATTTTTGCTTACCCTACGTAACGACTTACTAACTCGTGGGAAGGAAGTCGTTCCCACGACATAGCTAACTCTTTCTTTCCTCTCGAGTTGTGTTGATCAAAGCAATGCTTATTTTCTGAATAGATGGCGTCAAAGCTACCACTCATGGCGTTTACTCAGCGGTTGAAGGCTCTCGAGTCTGTTTCCTGAGTAGAACAAGTACACCGATGGTCTTCGGCATAAATTATTTTGTAATGCAGTGGTCATATACAAGCACTGCTGTTAGAGCAATAAATGCATATCTGTCAATTGAATGAATTGAGATTGTGTGTGCCAAAGTGTATTAAATGTGTTGAAGCTGTTGCAATGAAGATAGACATTTAAATCTTTTTGGTTCAATATATGTGTTGTGTGTAAGCACTTCCTTATTCGATTTGAATAAGGAAAACGGAACCAGTTCCTTAATCCTTATTTCAACCGAATAAGGAACTGGGTTATCATTAAATAAAACTAGGAAGAAATATATTGCAATACATATGAAATTTGAACCTACACATACCATGATTTTCATTGCCATTAGTTATTCTTTGATTAATTTAAATTTATTTAAGAAAATAACATTTCCTTATAATCGTCTTGATAATACTTGTTTTCAGCGTTTATCGTCACATATGACGTGACAGAATATATCTATACAAAATAATCCAGGTTAAATAACACACACACGCAAAAAGCATATCCGAAAGTGATCGTCTGAAATACAGGCTTCTGGCTTCTGAATAAGGAACTTACTTTTTACTTATTCCTTATTCAGATGCCATAATTGCTGATACTTAAAATCGAATCATTCTGGCATAGCACAACTTTATAATATATTATTGACGCTTTTTAAAGTAAGATTTGTTATTTATATCACTGATACAGTTGTTGAAGTCTGACCCTTACATTCGGCAAATAATATGGTAGTTGAATACTAAACATGTTTAAGATAGCTCAATCCGTTCTCATACGTAAACAGTTACGAAGGGATATGATTAAGAATGCAAAGTGATTTCACACGTAACTATAAATGCAAGACTGCACTTGAGGCAGCGGTCCAGGTGCCTCTAGTAGACTGTAAAGTTTCATCGAGATGCCTCAATATTTTATTTTATCTTATTTTATAATTGAAACACGTGCGCGCATACCAGCTGTTAAAGTTTGGTTTCTTCATAGAGTTGTTTAAGTGCAAATACGCGTTTTCTCGCTCATGCAGACCATTGGTACATCCGGCGATATTTAACCTCGGCACAAGATTATTGATTGTGGGATGTGCACAACGGCGATGGTCTAAATGGTAAACAGTCTTTCGCCGTTTTAACGTAATAGGAGCGCTCCGTATTCGTATGACTTCACCATAAAGGCGAGACTTCACCGGAAGCAGCGGCCGAGGTGAATCTATAAAACTGGAAAGTTTCATCGAAATTCCTCTGCACATGTGTATTTCAATGTTGTTTTTTTATTAAAAACCAAAACTTACATTGTTTAAATTGTTTTTTTTTTATTTCAATAGATTTTCTATCTCCGAAAGCGTGTGTTCTGGCTCTAGGATGCCTACGTTACAACCTGCGACCTTCAACATTTGCGCACGATTACAGGTCGTGGGCACAGACAAAATGGCGCTATTCTCGATGGTTATCAGTAAGATTTTAGTTAGTGCAACTGGTTACCTTTTCCTTGCTCAGCCGCGAAAATGACATCGGGGTAACATTACAAAAGAGAACTAAAACGAAATGCATTGCAATAATTTTTGTTTACCAACTTTCTCGCCATACATATATGTTTGTATTTTGTGTAAAATAAGATAATTCTATTCGATATACGTGCGATAAGTAAGCGTTGATCTTGCGTCAATATTTAATGTAATTTGACTCGCCCGTTGAGATTTACGTCACAATTCGACAAACGAGTGTAACCGTAGAGTAGTTACAACGTGACCTTTCAATAGCTTAATAATTATTTGTATGTTAATTGCAAAATACCAACCCAAAACAATCATCGCAAAGCTTTTATAGAAACAAAACAATACAATATGTTGGTATCGGAAAACAATTCACCCAAATGTTAGAAATGTTATATAATAAGTTTGGTCAAGGCGATACTACATGGTGCAATTCAACATTACGCGTAAATTGCAAATATATTTTTTTACTCAGTGTGTAAATGTGTTTAATTGATTATTATGTTTATCCTTTCAAAAAAATTGTTTTATTAGTAATTCGAGTTATTTGTTTTTGTTTGGACGAAAAATCATTTAAGGCACTCTTTTAAGATGAAACCGATATGTTTGGAATGAAAATTAGTTTTAAACCATCACATTCACCCTTGACGATTTAACAATACTACATTCTTCTCCATATTTTCGGCCAAGTAACCTGCAACACACATGATGACGCATGCACATTAATCAATATTCTGATATTTAGAATCGAACTGTTCTTCACCGTGTTAGTTGAAATTTTTCCAATATTATGGACCATATTATTTAATGTTATTCAGTCTCTCTTGTAAACATGTTACCATTTAAACACAAAATATGCCAATGTTCTTAATTACAATTTGTCGATAAACATAATTTGACCAAATGTCTTCGTTGCCTTATGTTAAAAAAAACTGTTTGTCGAGGCAAACGTAATTGGTTGTGGAGCGAATACCGAGATTTGATCGATGATTCGCATGTTATCCCTTACCATGCGCTAAACATATGGTTATCTTTGTTATCATGGATCAATTAATCCAGTGGATTTTCTGATAGCATTTGCTGAAAACAAGAAAAACAAAACGCACTCAGAGGCCCTTACCGTGTAATCTCGAGTCAAATACTCCGAAAACATGACAAATGCTGTCTTTATGAAACACGTTGTCTCGTTACATGCCTTCCAACAATAAGTTTATATTTTAATACAGTTTTTTGTTGGCTACAAAATTAGTTTAATAAGCGAGTTTGAGTCAAGTTATTGGAACAGTTTTCTTTAGTTTGTTTTACAAAAATAACACTCTCTTGTTCACAAGTGAATAAAAAATACATTTTGAATGTTTCATTTCATGTTTCAGTTATTAACGAAGTATTGTCGTTCACGCATAAACTGATACAAATTAGTGAAACTTTAGGTAAAATAAAAGTATTATGCTTTAACTAAAACATATATTCATACTATTAAAAGCAGCTGACCCCCCCCCCCCCCCCCTCCTGGAAAATCGGTGAGCAGAAATATTAGTACAATATGGACAAATCTGAACGTGTACGATATGATTCCTGAATTGACCAATTTGGGCCAGTATGACTTCTGCCTTAAAGACACGGACATCAGCAACCAAAAAAAAAAAAAAAATGCGCACATTTTAACGTTCCGTCAGTTTTGATTCATGTCCATTCCATAATACGTGATTACGGTAGATAATGCGACTATTTAAAAAAACGTGATTTCGCAACTACAAGACCGAACAATTAATGTTGGTTTGTAGCTTTCCTTTCAGCATTGAAATAATTGATCGCGTACAAATCTCCTCTTTGAAATCGGTTAAACTAACATTACAATAGATTGGCTGAAGGCTTAGATATATGGTTCATTTTCAAGATAAAAGAAGTGTACACAAAATTACTCTGCCCTAGAATACTGCATTTGCTAAACTAAAAAAGATTCATTTATTTATTGCTTCTCAGATGATATTTTTAATAAATATTGCGAGGTTTAAAAGAACTTGTTCACTGATTTCGTATTTTGAAAAAAAAAATCATTAAAGGTATTTAGCCTCTTTTAATGTATATACGGTCTGAATAGTAATATCGAATGTTCTTTGTCGCTGCTATAATGTCAAAAGTATTATAAAGGCATAAATTGCAATCTCTAATAGGCGATATACCTTGTTCAATTAAACTCATGTTTGAATGTTGATCCTGATAATTACAATGTTGGAATATTTAAAGGACGGCTAATACGATTTTAATGTCAACTTTTCATTTTGTAATACAATTGGTAATAATAAAAAAACACGAATGTGTGCGAGCAATAATAAACTTATTACATTTTATTTTAGAAATGAGTCCTGCCGAATAAGGACCAAAAGTCTCAAAACACGCCCCGTATTATTAAATAAAAAAGCATCGAACACAACGTAGAGACACCAATTACTATTAATTAGTAATACAAATAATGACGGTATGTATTACATTTCAAAACATAATAAATAATAATTTTATAAAAAATACATATGATGCACAGAGAATGGAATTAACAATATTCGATTAAAAACTGTTCGAATAATTTGCTAGTTGCCATTATAACATATATCAAATTAATGACTTGATATAAGCACTGTACAGCTTGCTTCACAACATGAATATTACACAATCATTTGTTTTAGGATAACGATTACAAAGAAGTAAGTTAACTTTTGCTTTTGAATATATTTCATCGGTCAATTGTTATGCGAGACATTTGCACTAAACTGACCAGTGATTCAAGATACATATTTAATCACTAATATTATTTATGCATATATCATTATTATTACTTCTTTGAAGGATAATATTGTGTCTTAAACATACAATATAACAAATGGCAACTATTGTTATCGGTTATTTTGAAATAACGTGTATCATAAGCATATATAGGCTTTCATGGCGTATGGATAGCAATTCTTCTCTTAAAGAACCTGAGCTTTTCAAACTTCAAAAGGTCACGTGAAAAAGAAAAAGAAAAGTGTAAAAACATATTATTGTGACAGGTGGCAATTTATTATCATGTTGTTTATGTAAAATAAACCAAAATGGAGAGTGGATTATGTTACCCATATAATGTGGATGCATATGCTAATAATACTAATAGGCAGTGTATATTTTTGTTACGACCAACTAATTGGCAACAAATTAATCAATCAGACACGAATATTTCACATCTGTATAAGAGTAGATTTATTATTATTAATAATTTATTTCTTTAGTCGTCTAGAGAAATGTAAAAGATGAATAATAAAGTAGAGACTATACGGATCATTATAATAATTAACACATTTGCACTAAATGAGGAAACACAAGCATGCATTTCTATTTCACCTCGTGTTGTTGCAGGTACTGGTACTGCATTGTGAGGATTATATACATAAAACAAACAAACAATCAGATAAACAGACACACAACCAAACCCGCGGAACATAACAATTCAGCTGGTATTTAAGCAACATTCAATATGAATTTCCTGGTTAACAGAGAAGTGTGAAAAATGAATAATAAAGTAGAGACGATACGGATCATTTATAATAATTATAACATATTTGCATTAAATGAGGAAACACAAGCATGCATTTCTATTACACCTCTTGTGTTGCAGTTACTGGTACTGCATTATGAGGATTATATACATAAAACAAACAATCAGATAAACAGACACACGACCAAACCCGCGGAACATAACAATTCAGCTGGTATTTAAGCAACATTCAATATGAATTTCCTGGTTAACAGAGAAGTGTGAAAAATGAATAATAAAGTAGTGACGATACGGATCATTAATAATAATTATAACACATTTGCATTAAATGCGGAAACACAAGCAGGCATTTCTATTTTACCTCATGTTGTTGCAGGTACTGGTGCTGCATTATGAGGATTATATACATAAAACAAACAAGCAATCAGATAAACACAAATAAAAATCAAAACCCGCGGAACATAACATTTCAGCTGGTATTTAAGCAGCATTCAATATGGATTTCCTGATTAACAGAGCTTCTTTCACAAAAACAGATAACTAAATGAGAACATCTTTATTACATGTGCTCATAATGCTCAAGAATTTAAATACGGATGGCCGTTTGAGATCATAAGATTTGATGTATTTTTTCCTAATATCTGTATAACATGGGCAGATTATAATACAATGATATTCATCTTTAATATCACGTGAGTTACAACACATACAGTATCTTTCTTCCCTAGTTATGCAGTTATTACTAAATCTACCTGTCTGAATTCTTAATGGATGACATGACATTCTTAATCTACAGAAGTAAAATCTGAGACTTTTGGGTAAGATATCTAAATATTTTTCGTATTCAAATGCTATTTTAAATTCTTTGTACAAAAATAAAAATGGACTTTCAAATGTGTGAAACAAATGTTGTTTAAAACAGTCTATGACTCTGCATTTAAACTCAGAGAGAAAAGCGTTATTATAAAAATACTGGTTATTTTCAAACATGTACGCAAATCCATATTCGTTCAGGAGACTTTTTACATTCGTGACCCAATTTTCTTCCCACTAATACACTCTTTAAGAGCCTCATTATATACAACTTTTAATATAATATTGTCACTGTCTTTGAGTTTTAACCAATATTTGATTATTCTTATGTATATGTGAATATACAGTGGTTATCTGCCCAGTTCGCCGTAGACTGCAGCAGAACACGCATTACTTCTTACTCTCAGTAATATTTTACAAAATTTAAGGTGTATTTTTTCTAATTCTTTGGATTTTGTATAACCCCAAACTTCACACGAATAATTAAGAATTAGCAAAACGAATGCATCGTATAGTTGACAAAATGTTTTTGGCGAAAGAACAAAGTCGTTGCATTTGCAAAATAGAACATTTAAGGATTTCAAGGCCTTTCCATTAAGTTGTTCAATGTTTTTACAAAAGTTCCCAGTGTAGTTAAAAACAGTACCTAGATAATTAAAATCATCAACTGCGTCGATTGATTGGCTATCATAGGTCCATTTCTCATTTGCTAATAGTGCCCCGCGTTTTCGAAAAACCATTATTTTCGTTTTTGAAGTATTTACAGTGAAACCCCATGATCTACAGTATGAAAACAAAAGATCTAAGTGCCTTTGAGTTTCTTCATGAG
The DNA here is from genome assembly GCF_020536995.1 of Dreissena polymorpha. Lineage (NCBI taxonomy): Eukaryota > Metazoa > Mollusca > Bivalvia > Myida > Dreissenidae > Dreissena > Dreissena polymorpha. Next base: position 91,328,707 of record NC_068360.1, read on the forward strand.
TTTTACCTATAATAGCCATATCATCAGCGAACAATAACAAAATCAAAGTTAAATCATCAATTCTTAAGCCCGCATCAAAATTACACTGCAAATAAAGCTCTAAATCTTCAACAAATAATGAAAACAAAAGAGGCGACATCACCTCCCCTTGTCTTAAGCCAACAGCGTAGTTAAAATATTCTGAATAAGTAGAACATGCCTTGACACAAGATTTAACTTTTTGGTACATGGCTTTAACAATTCTTAGCAGTTTTCCATCAATACCTGTTTTAAACATTTTTAACCAAAGTGCATTTCTATAAATAGAATCAAAACATTTCATCATGTCCACGTATATGACGTAGAGCCTCTTATTTTCATTGAGATATTTCTGAACAAGAGAATGTAAAATATAAATTGGATCTACTGTGGAACGCCCTTTACGAAATCCGAATTGTGCATCCGAAATACTGTTATTTTCAGTGCAAAACTTATCAATGCGTTTATTTATTACTGTAGTAAATAGCTTGGATAAGCATCTTACAAGTGTAATACCACGATAATTATTAACATCGCTTTTGTCGTCTTTTTTATGAAGTGGTATAATCAAGTCTTCCATCTAGTTTTCTGGGTAGTAACCCGAATTTAAAATCCCGTTAAAAATATCACACAAATGGCTAGCAAGAATATCAATACATTCTATGAAATACTCGTTTAACAACTGGTCACTACCCGGAGCTTTATTACGCTTGAGCGATTTAAGTGCACTAATGATTTCACTCACGGTAATAGGCTGGTCAAGTTCAGTATTACAAACATATACATTATTAAAATCATGATGTGCACAAAAATATTCTGCTTCTTCATTGAAGCAGTAAGATAAATCATTACTTAGATAAGCAAAGTGTTCTTTAAAAGCATCAATTGAAATATCAGCATAATCGGATGTTTGTTTACTTTTAAAATATTTCCAAAATTCTTTGGGTTTACATCTTTTAAGACGTTCAATATCTTTCATTTTTTGCATATAACCTGTATTTTTACATTTCCTTACGATTTTCTAAGTAGAGGCTCTACGTTCCACTAAAAGTACCCTATTTGCGTTATTATGATCAGAATAAAATAGGCGTAGTGCTTGCAAATACAATACCCGCGCAGAGTGACAGTCATCATTAAACCAATCTGCATTTTTTAACACAGTTTGACTAGTGAAAAACGACGTTCATTTATTAAAAGATAATCGATAACAGAACAACCGTTATTTGAGCAAAACGTGTAGTTAATAGTATTAAATATACGCCCATTCACAATACGTAAAGAGGTAGATTTACAAAGATTATTAATTTAGTACCATGGCTATTTTGTACATTATCAACAGAGGCCCGTACGGGGGTACAAACAGGGTCATAGTCAGGGTCATCAAATGCGTTTTTTATACAATCATAAGGGATAAAATCGCATTTATTACCAACTCTACTGTTAAAATCACCACATAGAACTACACATCCAACACAATTAAAATCAGAAATATATTGTTCAATAGTATCAAACAAATCAATATTAATAAAATTATTGGCCGGGGATTCTTCACCCCGAATATTCGCCCCGCACAAATATAAATCTTCTACAATATTGAAAATATATGATCTTGTTTAATCCAAATAATGGTGTCATGATGATTTTTAACTATTTTAATGCTATCTTTCAATTGATCTTTATATAACAAAATAATACCTCCACTATTTCTCCTAGCTTTACGGTTTTTAAATTTTCTATAAAAATTATGTGATGTGTACCCATTTAAAGAAATATTACTATTAGAATTAGCCCACGATTCATATAAAAAGCAAATATCAGAATTAGCAATAATATTTACAAAATCAGCAGATTGCTGTTTCTCCTTCGAGAGTCCGTGCACGTTCCAAGAGAGAATGGGAATGGAAAGCTCACCCACATCGTCCCCCTAGTTTCTGACCGGTTGACCGTCATCGATCGTACAGGGTGTCATATACCAACCAAGCACGTTTGCCCTGATCCCTGGCTTCCTTCATATGTTTCACCAGCTTCCGGCGCTTATCAGAGACAGCCTTCGGGAATTGCTCAAACATGGAGTAGTTTGTGCCCTTCAGTTGCTTCCACTCCTTTCGCACTCGTTCGCGGTCCTGAAAAAATGTGAACTTCCCAACAATGTTCCTCGTTTTACCGGGAATCGGATGGCCGGGCGATCTATGCACTCGCTTAATTAGTTTTCCGTCCACCATTTCATTGGAGAGCTTCAGGGCTGACTTCATATGATCCCTCAGCTTCCGTTCCGACACATCCGCTGGCTCACTTCCGGTCGCATTGTCTTCTGCAATATTCGTAAAAATTAAATTGTTTCTCATGGTTTGCGACTGGAGATATGTGACATCATCATGCAGCTCATCGCGCTGCCTCTCCAAATAGCTTACCCTGGTGGAAATCAAGGAAGTGCCCATATCCGCCAACTCTAGTCTACTCCATATCAATAGGTTTGATGACCCGCTTCGTGTATAACACGGTCGTTAAAATATGGATCGTTTGCAAAAAGCCCATATCAAATGACTTCTGAAAATCAGGCCAACATGCATACTGTCCTTGTTTACTTGCAAAATATACACAGTAAAACACCTTACGTTTGATATTGTCGTGTAAGTTACATTAGAAGGGAGTTTGTTGCCAGTCGAAATTTTAGCTTCATGCAAATGACTTTCTTAAGTATTTTTTTTAGAGATTTAAGGAATTACGTAGTACGCGTGTTTGTCAAACGGTCAAAATAAGTAAATTATAATAACTTTGTATTTCTTCTACGCCTGTTTTACAATTCCGAATGCCACAATATTTATTGTAATTTCATATGATGTGACAACCATGCGTTAAATACCAAAGACATGCAATTTGTGTTCCTGATGGTCTGGTAAAGAACTCGTAGTAAGAGACTTTTGCAACTGGTTTACTTGTAAAAATAATGCAACACCAGACACATAACAATGAGAGCACGTTTTCGTCGAGTAACGTCATGTAACAGCGCCCTCACAATTATAATTCCGTGTAAGTTATTTTTTAATTTCTTTTTGTAAGAAACAACTGTCTTATTGTGTACAATAATACTTGGTTATTTACTAAATGCAAAAGCTTTGTCAAAAGCTTTTCTATCAATAATTGCAGGTAAAGTGTTATTGTTCGACGGCCAATTCAGTCTAGCTGATGTGACAACACACAATGAATCAACCGGGCCGGCGAGCTAAGTTGATTGAGCTGGTATAACGTATTACGTTAGGCTATTGTACTGCGCAATTATATTGTCGACATTTTCAGTTTCATTACATTTCAATACAAACAATGAAGAGTATATCCAATCTTATGCGGAAGTGAATCACTGCAGGAACTTCCGCGCTTGTATTTACTATTCACATTGATCATACATTGGACTTTACAATTCAAAACCCAAAACCACGATCACGTTAACAAATGTGTTTGCTATGACGACGGGCCTCGTTTGAAATCAAGTAGATAAACTATAGTTTCCATGTATCGATTGATCAATATATTTTACGATGTCGTTTTCACACATGCGCAGTAAGCCGCAGACAGGTGGGATAATACAGCCGATGACACTAACTGCGCTGTTACTCAAGATACCAACATAAAAACCTCGGCAAAAAGGGTACGTTTTTTTTTCTCTAAATTCTAAAATCTATATAGTAGCTTTTTTTTAATACATTTGATAAGTTAAAATTTAAATACATGTTCAACTAATACTAATTGATGAAACATATTGAATTAAAAAAGACACTCGTGAAATAATGGGAAACCGACAATATGAGCCGCGTTCTGAGAAAACTGGGCTAAATGCATGTGCGTAAAGTGTCGTCCCAGATTAGTCTGTGCAGTCCGCATATACTTGATTTTCGGTAGGAGGTACTTCCTTGAAACTAAAAATACCATAAAAGCGGAAAGTGTTGTCCCTGATTAGTCTGTGCGGAATGCACATGCTAATTTGGGACAACACTTAACGAACATGCATTAAGTCCAGTTTTCTTAGAACGAGGCTAATATAATGTAAATGATGTCCGTTTATTTATGTAAACAGTATTACATACGTTTCAATTTTCGTAATCAGTTGTCGTATTGATAACTGAAATATGCAATAAGTTAAAGTAGTTCGGCAATTTATATGGAAACGTAAATTTTCCCTAATATGTGGAAGACATATAAAAAAGAATCATGCTTGATTACATTAACCATATATTTTTTCTGATTTCATCTTCGCTTGTGATGCTTTTCAACACTCGACATTGTAAAAACACTTGGCATTATTGGTTCTGTCTTCTTCGTGAAGATGCCTTTTCGTTATAAAAACATACCTTATCGTACATTGAAACTACTAAAATATATCGCGTGAACACATTGCATCCGTCAAAATAAACGTTCTATCTGTGAAAGCCTTATTTTACAATAAACGGTGGATACTATCTATAAAACGTGACGATTTGATAAGAAAATTACATCTGATTTTATTATTTTTACAAATAATTAAAAAATATCACGGGAAGTGGGAAAGAATTTGATATGAAAGTTAAGCAAATTTAAGCGAAGAAAAAACTACCAATATGAACGATATATCCTAGGTTGCGCTCTCGGTTTGTGTAGTTTTAAGTCCGTACATGTTAAGGGTGAGTTTAACTATCGAATTGCACATTATAGGCGCAATTTAATGTACCTTAGCAATAACAATACCTGTAACTTGTCTTTTAAGTTGAATTAAAGTCAAAATGAAATGTGTTTTAATAAGTAAAACTGAGGTATACATCGTTTTTATGTTCGTGCTAAGCGGTCGGAATTTTTGAGAAAAAAGTTGTTCCCTTCTTGGCCATATATGGTAATGTCAGATAAAATTATTCTGAAATTATATTTTCCACTTTCCCTTTAAATAAAATGGTATCATTTGTTACATTGAATGAAGGTGTGAATAATATTATGGTCAAACAATTTGCATAACTTCGAATAAACTGTTCACAGACAGGATATGTCGATAGTCCCGCATAAACGGAGTGAGATAAAGATACATGTATAAAGTACGGCGATAATCATTGCATTTGTTCTGGCTTCTCCCCAAGTTTGTGATTATCTGAAAATGCTTGTTCATGCATTATCAATACCTCTCATTGATAAGGGTTATTTACTTGAGATATCGGTAAAACTGTTGGAAGATTTAAGTGTCTCTTGTAAACAGCCGGTAAAAATATGGCCCGATTTGAAATTTAACTGACACTGATTATGCGTTTATGAGTTTCAAACATTGTGAAGGGAGATGGGTCTATTGAATATTTTCCGAAAGGACCAAGATGACCAATGTTGTCCCATCTGAGTTCAATGTGGCATATCGAGATTACATGTACATAAGCAATATTAACTTAATTTTCGTGTATTATCCCTCATATATGTATGTGTATTTCCATAAAATTAAACGTTTAAATTATGATGATTATCTCCAAGTGCTATACCACATATTTTCAAAGGTACGCGATTCATTTTGTAAGAGTTATTACCTTTTCTTAAAAATAACACGTAAAGCTTCTGTGCGCCAATTCAGCTATACTTTGCATGCGATATTCGTCAAACGTCTATAGAATTATTATTTTAAACGTTACAGCATAACAGTCAAGATTATGCGATTGTGTTATTCTTAAAGAGTTATTGCACTTTCTCATACGTTCATTCAGCCCTTCACAGAAGTGGGACATTTATATTGCTTCTATGTTTGTCAGATTGCCTGACTATAGATGAAATAGTTTTTGGATAATTTCGACACTTTTCGGCTCGTTCATGTAACATAGAAAAAGAATGCCAATTTCTTCATGACCACAATATGGTTTAGGTCAAAGTGCTTTCTGTTGATTTGATTTACCCCTGTGACAAAGCTCTTGTTTCCCATAAAGTTGAATACAAATATTTTTCAACTGTTATTAAATCTGCATACTTAAGCAGCAAAATAACTCGGTACCACATGAACACTCAGTTTGCTTATTCGATCTGCGTCTATGTTAGTTAGACGCTTATTTCACGGATAATAGATTATAACTTTTTCTCACGGAGATTACAATTTTACCGATTTCGATTGATGATTAATTTCATAGACGAACCCAAATTTTTTACATTTCCTCTAACTGAGAAAGCTCATTTTGAGTGTTTAAATGTAAAGCATAAGTCTTTTTTTTTAAATCAAAGATACTTGTTTTGAAAACTGTTATTTTACCAAACGTACAACAAGTCCCTTTAAAGTCAAACTTTTAACCATACTGTTTTACTACGATACAGCTGTAAAAGTGGGTTTTATTGTTTTACGGCTATTATCATAAGATATGCCGAACATTTTAATTAAAAAATTACAATACCTTTAAGCTAATTGAAAGTCTTCTCGTCATTTTTTCCAAAAGAACTGGTTTGATAAGCTTCATTTAATCACTAAACTGTTTCTTTGGACAAGTTGTTTTAACCCACAAGCCAATTGAGTTTAATGCCAATAATAATCATTGAAACGATTCATAAACACACGGCCTAAATAGTTGAATTATTGACCGCATTCTAAAGTCTAATTAAATCTCGCAACGCTCTACTGCTCTACGCTGAACTCAAGACGTTCGTTTTAAAATCTATGAAAACCAATATATTTTGTTGAATAATTTTACTTGCAAATGTAAAATGTATGTCGGGTTTCAATGAATCACTGCACTTCCATTTATTGTTCTGTCCGTTCACTTCAATACAATATTGGTTATTCATGTCGGGAGTACACATGTTAGTTATACTCACCTGTGAATTAGAAGCTTTTCGTGTACAGGATTGTTAATCATTTGCCAGCATTAGGGATTAATAGGAATGCCCAATAGTGTCTGTCAGTCGATCCAATTGTACGTAACATTTTCATGTCTTACCAACACGACTTCACTCCTTGAATGATTTTTATGAAACCTTGCTCCTTTTAAAGATAATTGAGTCGATGTTTAGGAGGCATGTGCCTTTGACGCTAGGTAAAGATCAAAGTCACTTAAGGGTGATTCAATTTTGAAGACTTGTTTTTTTCGTGTCTAGTCACTCCATTTCATTGACTATATCGGACTCCAAGGCAAAAATAATGACCGCGAGGGACGATGCTATCCTTCGGACTTCTTTATTGATATACGGAGGCACCATTGAAATAACAAAACTGGGTTGTATTTACACGTTACTTTTATTATATGGCTTTCTGTTTTATTACAAGAACTGATAATGAAAAATCACCACGGTAGACAACACAATCCAAAGCAAAGAACATTTCTTAAGGCAGAGGGTCCGCCTGTAAATTCGAAAGAGAATGTGACATCAGGCCAGAATGAAACCAGTCGATATTACCATGACCAGTCTGTACTCGAAGATAAACACGTCAGAAATAAGTTAGATATACAATCTCAACTTGAAAGCAAAAGGCATTCTAGTAAAAAAAACAATCTGCTGATCGAACTGATTTTGATATTCCAAGAGCCATTAATTATGATAATAGTGGAAGACAAAATGCAGAGTCTTCCTCAGGAAAACGTCTACCGATTGTATCGACAACGTATCATGCTCAATTCCAAAGAGGGAAAGGAAACTTTGCCCAAAAAGGACTGCATGCTAGTACAGACCGAAACTAGTCAGGTGGTAGTTTGCATACAACGGCACTTGATATACATGAGAGAAACGATGAACAACCAACCATGAACAGTTTACAGAACAACAAAAATACACCGATTGAATATAAGTCAGCATCTCCGTTTCTTTTTCAAAACACGACGATGAGCTCTGAAGAACTATCAAATCGTTCTACAGAAACCATGAACAGGCGTAAAAACAGAGGAAATAAAATTCAAAATGATCAACATGCTATGCTTTCGGAAAGCGGTCAAAGTAACAGACGTAACGAGAGAAGAACTGTGGGAAAGTTTAAATCCTATTTAGTGCCCGACACGGATGCACAATCATTCTACCAAAGCCACACAGAAAACAATATTGAATGCATCGATGGATGTAGACCTAAAACCCAAAGCATGATACATCCAGCCAAGATTGGATCTACTCCCAGTAAGGATACAAAAATGGAATATAAAAAAACTAATATTTATCAGTCAACGACTAGAGATAAAACACATGATGATAAACTATCTATCACAGAAACTTCAAAACATGAACCAGTCGGCTAAGGTTTTCCATTTCTAAAAGCAATGGAAAAAAACGACGCGTCTCTCATTGTTATGGAACTAACGAAGAAAAATATCGCATTACGAAAATGTATTGTAAGAACAAAGTTAGATCGAGAATTGCTGTTGCTCTATCTTAAAGTGCTAAACAAAGCATTCGAAAGTGTAGATGTGCCAACCGCGCTTTATACACTTTTTGAAATTTTATGCGAAGAGGGTTTTTGGGAAGCTCTTCTAACCTTCTTGATCGACCTGCAGTCAGGTTTCGTATCGGATACAAAACAAACTGTTGTAACATGTGTGACACAAATTATGACAAATCAAGTGGCCAATAATCCAATGACTATATCAGTTTTCAGAAGGTTGTTTACAGTTATAAAAATGATCGCTGATGACCCAGCAAACGCTTCTTGTATTAACGATGTAACAAGGAAATAATTAAACGATTTTGCTGATCTTAATAATGCTTATACAAAAGACGAAAAACCAAATGAGCCATGAAGGTAAACCATCAGACAACTTTAGAACGATATCGGTTCTTCCGAGAATAGAAGAAATCAAAGGCTTCAGCCAACCATTCCTACGGAAAAACAAACTAGGCGGAAAATACGAAGACGTAGATGATTATTTAGATGTACAATTTAGACTTTTAAGAGAAAATTTTATTGGGCCTTTAAGAGATGGCATCACGGAGTACATTCAACACAATCAAAGCAAAACTAAACCTAACGTTGAAAATACTGGTATTCGTATATATCGAAACGTAATTGTAGTTGGACCAGAACTCACTGAATTTGGTTTAAGTTTTAAAATGAAAATGGAAATGACACAAGGGCTAAGAGAAATACATTGGGAGTTAGGTAAACGTTTGATATATGGATCATTGGTTTGTCTTTCTGACAATGAATTTGACAAGCTTGTTTTGACTACCGAAATTGAAAACGAAAAGATAATGCTCTGATTATACTCCTTTAATTGACGTTTCGGCATAATGCCTTTATCAAAACATTGGAAATTATATGTTAACTACATTTTTACGTCTTTTGACTGCACAATTTAAATAACAAAGAAAAATGTTTTTAAACGTCAAATGACGTTGTACATGATGACGTCATAAATGGCGTTATATAAAATGGCGCCAAAAAAATGTAAAAATTCGCCAAAAATGAAATGACGTTAAACACTTACATATTGTATCTTAATCCTATGTTAAATGTGTGCTTAATGGACGGGCTATTTACTGTTTTTATTGAAAATGTCAAGATATCAGATGTGCTAAACAGAAACTTTACTATTGCTGAATCTACAGTGTATTTTAAATCTTACAAACATGTATTATATGGGCTTCAATTCATGAACGAAACGAATTTCTCATTTGCAAAACATATTATATTTAGCCAACCTAAATGCCCCCACCTGCGTATTTGGATTACAAAACAACTTTTGATTTGTGGCCGTTGATACACGATGACTACACAATTGTTCACCCTAGCCATATTCGAAACGAGGTACTAAGTGTTCACCAGCGTATTTTGTCAAAAGGAAACACAAAGTCTGCACTTGTGAAAGTACTTGACAGTTCGTCATGGCCAGCAAGGTCAAGTCTGCAATAAGAAGGCTCGCAGCTGCGAGCCATACAGAACGCACTATCAAGAGAATTTGCAATTATTCAAGGTCCACCAGGAACGGGAAAAACATACATTGGTCTTAAGTTGGCAAAAGTTTTGCTTCACAACAAAGACACATGGGCCAATGAGAGTGGAATGACCTCACCGATGTTGATAGTTTGCTATACAAACCACGCACTTGATCAATTTCTTGAGGGAGTTGCGAAATTTTATCGCGGGGACTTGGTGCGCGTTGGTGGCCGTTCGAAGAGTGAGCGGTTGAAAATATACATTGAAACAATATCGGACGGGCGCTAACAGTCCTCGGAGCGCTATCGGGAAAATGACGCAATTAAAAAACTCGGCGCGTACGGATTAAAACAAATGTCAAACCAAAATACGCGATTTAACCATAACTATACAAATCTGTTTACAAACTATAATCAACAAAGAAACACTACGTGATGTATTGAGCGATAGGCAATTCCAATCATTACAAACAAATAGAATATCAACCAATACCGATGATTCTGCTCAATCAACTATAGCTCATTGGCTACGAACGGACTTAATAGAGCATGAGTGCAGACAGACAATTTACGAAGGCCCCAATGACGATGAGGATTTGGAAAACGGCATTCATGTAACCACAGGAAACGAAAGATCTGCTAGTATACTTTTGGAAGATATACTACCAGATTTTCACACATCTGAGGTTGCAATATTGTATCAAGCCAGACGGAAGATACTATCAGGTTATAATGTCACCAAGGAATACGTGCATGAACTTCTGAATCATATAACCAAGATTCGTTTTAATTTAAATGAAAGCAATCAGGAATTATCCAAGGAGGAACAGACAAACAAGAATAAGGAACTGCAAAACTGCAAAGAGACCACAAGAGAATGAAGCAAGAAGAAAATGAGCTTCAGTTTCGCTTAAAACAAGAACAATTAATTCGGAAATCTGTCAAGAAAAAGATACCAAATCTAATTTTAAGTAATGACTTGATGACACACCAAGAAGCATGTGATATTGACGATATTTGGAAGCTCAACCTTAAAGACAGATGGAGACGTTATCGAAGCTGTGTGCAGACATATTGTTTGTTTTTATATCATAAGATTGAACAAGAAAGGGAAGGTTTTAAGATAATAGCTAAACGATACAAAGAGGCAAAAATGCAAACCGTTATTGGAATGACAACAACATTCGCTGCTAGATACCGCAGCACCTTACGGGACATAAAACCTCCGATTGTGATTGTTGAAGAGGCGGCTGAAGTATTGGAAGCTCATATCATCACACCCCTGAGTGATGGATGCAAGCACATTATTTTGATAGGTGATCACAAACAGTTGCGACCAAATCCATCGGTTTACAAACTGGCTACCAGAAACAATCTGAACATAAGTTTTTTCGAACGCAATGTTTAGAGCTTCAGCACAGGATGAGACAAGACATAGCGGATAACATGCGGCATATTTACCCAGGTCTTCATGATCACAACCATGTGCGATTCTACGGCGATGTTAAAGGCTTAGCAAAGAATGTCATGTTCATCAATCATAACGAACCGGAAAGTTCTAATGGTGAGCTCAAAAGTTTTGCTAATCCATTTGAAGCCGATTATGTTGCTAAAATTGCAAAACATCCTTTGCTACAAAACTACAATGTGTCCCAAATAACCGTTCTTACCACATACACAGGTCAGTTACTTGAATTAAAAAGACGTGTATGAACCGCGACGAATATGAGGGAGTAAATGTAACCGTCGTAGACAATTATCAAGGAGAAGAAAATGTTATTGTTATATTATCACTTGTAAAAAGCAACCATGAAAATTGAATAAGGTTTTTGAACACTGAAAATAGAATTTGTGTTGCTCTTTCGCGAGCAAAAATATGATTCTTCGTAGTCAGTAATTTTGACCAATTATCATCTGTGTCGTCTTTGTGGAAAGCTATTACAGACGACATGATAAAAAGGGGTTCTATCTCAAGAGGATTACAACTCCGTTGCGCTAATCATCCAAACGACCCACCGAAAATTGCAAAACGGCCATGGTCTTCCATGATGCTCCACTAGGCGGGTGTACGTAAATGTGTGGAGGAATACTGAATTGTGGCCATACTTGTCCACTGAAGTGTCATATAAAAGATCCCTTTCATAAAATGTTGAAGTGTCAAAAACCATGTTACCAACATTGTGAACGGAACCATCAGTGCACAGGCAAATGTTATCAAGATCCTTGCCAACCATGTGCAGTAATTGTTACGATGACCATTCCACAATGCGGGCACTTGCAAGATATCGAATGTCACTTGGATCCTTCTAAAGTTATTTGCAACACCAAACCTTGTCCTACAATTCTCGATTGCGGACACCCATGTACCCATGCATGCGGTGATCCGCATACTGAAAACTGTGAATATGAAATTGAAAAGAAATTTTCCTGTGCACATACATGTAAAATTCGTTGTTGCCAGGAAAATTCAGAACAATGTCCACAGCCTTGCGGCAGTATACTACAATGTGGCCATGAATGTAATGGTACGTGTGGTTCTTGCTTAAATGGAAGATATCACGACAGATGCAGGCAGATATGCAGTCGTATTTCAATATGTGGTTATCAATGCGAATCGCCGTGTGCGCATTGTTTGCCATGTAATCAGAAATGTCAAAACAAATGCGTACATAGCACATGCAACAAACTGTGTGGCATCCCATGCACGCCTTGTAAGGAACCATTTACATGGTCTTGTAAACATGATCAATGCTCAAAACTTTGCAGTGAACCATGTAATCGGCCACCATGCAACAAACCTTGTGAAAGAATACTAAACTGCAACCACATATGCATTGGTTTGTGTGGTGAGCCGTGTCCACACCTTTGCCAACTTTATGATAAAGAAAAAGTTACTGAGATTTTCTTTGGCACTGAAGACCTCCAAAACGCACGAATAGTAAAACTGCACGACTGTGGGCATGTACTGGAATCCACAGGTTTTGATTACTACATGAATATGAAAGAAGAAACCGGAGAGCTTTGTTTATAATGCTGTCCAAAATGCAAAACGCCTATTCGCAAATGTGTGAGATATGGATATATTGTGAATAAACAGCGAGATATTGAACAAGTCAAGAAAGCAATTCTCGGTAGATCATTCGGAAAATTGAAAACAATGTTGGACGCGGAAACAAAGTTTTTGTTGAAACAAAAAAAATCAAATATCTAAATCAAGCTACGCATCAATATCAGCTACGGAGCTCGCTTTTAAAAGTTGTAATGCTGCGATCAGAAATGCTTACTTCAAAATTCAAAAACGGATAACGTCCCTAAAAGAAAACAAAAGTTTTGTTATTTTATCTTAGCAAGTTATTCAAACAATAAATGTTCAACTTCAAGTAATACATAAGTTCGAAACTTTGTTTGAGATGACAGTGAACACACAAAGAATGCCGTTTTTTGAAGACATTGTTAAAAAAGTTGCACACGCTCGTTTTGTATTTTCTGAGCAAGAACTAATTTATATAAACACCGAATTAAACCGAGCCCAATTGTACTTCAAGTGTCATAAACTGGAGAAACATTTGAAACGAGTTGGTAAACATTCCAAAGTAGCAAATGACATAAAAATTGTGAGGAACACATTGTTTTCGTTTCATGTATTAACTGCAGATTAATTTGATCGAGTGCGTGCCTGCTTGAATCGCATGAAGGGCAAGACTATGATTCCTGGGTTTAAGATAACTGAAAAAGAGCGGATTTCAATAACACAGGCAATGAAACTAAACACGGGTCATTGGTTCAAGTGCCCGAATGGTAAGTTTTAAATATGTTAAACTGTTGGGCAATTTTTATGGCCTTTTCTTATGATTTTTGTTTTTGTTTTATTTTTTGTTCAGAATAAGACAACTATGACTTTCTAGCCAACGAGCTTCTTTTAAAAGAAGGCACAACTAAAAATCCGGAGCTCACGTTTTCAGTCCTTGCTGCAACGGCATATCTGTTAGCGATTGATCATACAATATTAAGTATTGTTATTATCTACATTAATTTTAATGACGATGAAATGTTTTCAGTATCTAACATAAGCAATAAAGGTTCTCGTATCTACATTTACTAACTACTAAAATCTGCTCAACTTGCACTAGAGAAGCTTAAAGAAGTTGACTGACTGCAAAGATATGACTATATAATGAGAAACAGGGTACACATTCTAAAGAAAAAGATTTCATAATGGTCGCTAGGCGGTTACCATATTGTCTATTCCACCACGACCATCACGTTATGTATACAAATATATAGAAATAGTAGTAATTATGTATATGTCGAGATAAAAACATTATGCCTGAAACACGGGCCTTCCTTATTTAAAATTAAGACCTGGCATTTGTATTTAATTTGTGACTATAACGAATAAGTTTAATTAGTAAGATTATTAATAGATTTGTCCGAGCTATCCTACGCATTCATATGTCCACGTCGTTGTCGGTGATTGCGTAATACAACGGTTTATGTTTGCGCGCAACATCTCAATTTCACTGTTTCTACTTCAGATTTTTAACCTTACCTTCACACATTTGTTCAAGATAATTGTCCATGTCAGAAACCGGTTTCAGAATTCCATCTGCAATTTAGCATATGCATGTCCCCTTTTTACTAAAAAATGAGATTAACGTTTGCGTGCAACTACTTCATATCTCTATATTTACTACATTTATGGAAATAAAACATTAATGTCCAGAGTTTTAATAGACAATCACATACTGATATCGATTACGGTCACCAGCTTTTTGTAAGATTAGCTACTGTTATATTTATTCAAGTAAAAGTCGGGTTAACGTGCAAAATTAAATAAGTGCTTATGTTCGCGTGCAGCAGTCTATCAATCTATCAATCGTGATGTTACACCTGAGTTTGACTTTGAATACGCTACCGCGCCTGGATAAACACATAACCGCAAACAAGACATAAAACTACTGCAGTATACCACGTGATGACATCGACAGAAACACAAATGTTGTGTTCGGATAAATAGTATTTGGAATTGGGCCATATGACCCATTCGGTTATCAAGCTGGGGTGAACTTTGGTAAATCTATATAATTTATTAATACTGTAAGTGATGTAGTGAGCCATTTATACAAATAAGTTTATTCGAACAATTACAAAGGTGCCACTTATACATCCTAAGTATTGATTGTACAACTATCGATGCCTTGTTAAAAATTTACGAAGCCAAAACGTTGGTCCAAATATCCGTATGATAATAACTGTTGTTTTACATTCACCATTTTAGCACGTTTTTGAAGTCAAATTATTAAGATTTTTGGAATAAGATGGAAAAATGCAGTTTTAAAATCATTTTCAGTCCATGCGTATACAAACTAAACTTTTTTAGATACTAACGAATGCATATCTAACTCCTGCCTGTATGGTAGCACATGTTCAAGTGATATAAACAGTTAAACCTGTACATGTCAAGCCGGCATTAGTGGAAGGAACTGTGAAACCGGTGAGTACCTTTGTTTACACTTTTCTTAGCATACACAACAATTGAATCCCCTTCAATTTTGGCAGATGAATGAATCTTAGTAATGTTATGGCAAATTTGAAAGATATACCACCACTTTTGTTAATCGGGTGCTCCGTCTTATTTCTGACGTTTATGTTTAAATGACTATATGGCGACAATTAAAGCAGATCCCTTTTAGCTCGTCTTTGCATTACATGCTTATGATGAGCGTGTGATTACCTCTTTTCCGTCATTCGACGTCCGTCGTCCGTCGTCCGTTGTCCATTTTGCGGTAAAGGGCAGTTTTCAACAACTCACTATAGTTAGACAATTTGTTTTAATTCTTCATTTAACTTGCGGAACATTTGTGCTAAAGATATTTTTAATGTGCCAATCGCCGTAAACAACACGGCCGCAGGGGCGTGGCAAGTGTCCATATATGGCTAAAGTGAAAACTGGTTAACATGTTTGAAGTCATATTTTTGTGTTATATCTTGATTAAACTTGCTCGGATCATATGTGTTCATGGCATATCGTCTCAGTACAAAACGGGTTCTGATTTGTTAAAAACATGGTCGCCAGAGAGAATGGCACAGTCGCTTACATGGCTTTAGTTAAACGTTCAAAACTCAAAAGAAATCAATATCCCGGCTGAAACCGTAAATGAACGCTCAAGTCGGGTAGTTTTTCTTAACAAGGCTAATGCGAAACCTTTTGAACTCTCTAAAATTCGTACTTTTGATAAATCAGCTTGACACTTTATCAGAAAACTTGAATGATGTCTAAGTGGAGTTTAAAACGGTTCCGGTTAAAAAGATCAGAATTCACAACAACTACAAAAAACAGTTCAGTTCAAGATCCGTTCTGGTCTCCAGTGATCTACATATTGCTGTTGACTCTCTTGTTTAAACTTAATCATTTTACATTAACTTATTTCATGTTTTGAAAGCAACCCATGATGTTTCACTGGCTTGGCTCTGATTGTGTTTGTTCCCACTCTAAGAAGGGGTAGGAGGCATATAGATTTTCCTTCGTCCGAACATCCTCCCGCCTGTCCGTTGGACTTTATGTTGTGGAATGCTTAAAGAGGGCTTAAATTTTGCGAACAATTTAAGCAGCAAGTGATTTAAGCGACGTCATATTTTGTCACAACGTTTTTTTTACCAATTCGGATATGGAGCCCATCTCCAAAATGTAATTTTTAACTTGCGTCAGTTGTAACCATAAAAGTTATGCTGCTAACATATTTACCAGCAATTGAACTTACGTACGGAAAAAGATTGGTTCGAATTTGTCGACATAGCCGAAGTTTAGGTCGTTTTTTTAAGTATATTTTATTCACTAGTGGCACGCGTACTTCAAAGACTATTGATGTTACATGTAGAAATCATTATATCCCTACATGTTAAATTGGGCACCTTCTTATTTTGGTTTGCATAATTTCGATATAACCGGAGTAATGGTCTCTATCTATACCAAACATTAAATGACCCGTTATTAGCAACAACAAAACCAAGCGCATTGTTTGTGTCATGCGTTACTCAACAATAATTACTGTACAAGGGAAACAACTAGAACAACCTATCAACCGGATACTCTACAAGTAGTTGCTGCTGACTTTACATATTTATATACCGGTATAATGTAAATTTCCGCGCACACATACATCAAAGTTATACCTATTTTTCCACATTGAAATGAATGTGCATCCTCCCCATGCCTTCAGGGCGGTACATGTTCAGATGGTGTTAACTTTTTACACCTGTACATGCTCAGGAGGCTTAAGCGGAAGGAATTGTGAAATCAGTGAGTAATATTCTGGTTTTACCTTTTTCAACATACAATTCAATTATCTGGGCAGTCCCATATCAATATTTGCAAATGAATTAACCTTATTATAAAAGTGTCTCGTTTTACATAAAACCCATGTAAATACGGTCTCCGTCTTCTAGCTGACGTTCTTTCGGAATGATCTTTTAGAGATTTAAAAACTCAAACCTTTTTCTTAATTTTGATTACAAATTTTACTACTTTCTTATTCCGAGAGCAATCGCCGATATTACAATTACTCAGTATTAAATTATATTATATATGATATTGTTAACATCCACCGTTATCCCTCATTTAGGATTCCATCTTGTTTTGGCCGCAAACGTTAGAATAATTCAATTTGAAACAGCTTTAAATGTTGTTCAAGTTTTAACGTCAAATGTATATATTTTTGTGTCAAGAAGGTAATGTTTAAACAATTCATACAATAAATACTATAAAGGCAACAGAAAAAGCATTATTAACAATATGTTCAGTTCATTCCCAGACACACCTGTTCAATATCTACTGTTTCAAAGACTTTTAAAATAAAAAGCTGGTGTGTTTTCAGTTTGTGAATTTTCGTTTATGTACAATTTTAGACTCCAACAAGCAGTTGATATGCTACAGTTGTGCCGATATGCCTGACCTTGAACTCTGTGATACAGTGAAGACATATGGCAATGGGGAAGTGATATGATTTAGTTTATAAATCATAGACTTAAAGAAGAACATTATATATTTCATAAAAGGTTTTACAGCGCACCTTAACAATTTAATTGTGTGTTTCTGCATTATGAAATTTGTTTTCAGGTGCGAAGAGTAGAGCGAATTCATCCTAAGTAGAGGTTGAGATGTTCCAATATGTCAAACATCTACAATTTAACATAATGTAATGTCTTCATTAACTAGTTCATCAATTTATAATGTTAATCTGGGATGTTTATAGTTGATATTTCTACATAGAGTTCTCTTCTTATTAGGCAGTAAGGTATTATTAGTTTCAGATGTGTTCGACCTAAGCTCCAGTAAATGTGCAAAATATTGCAGTAGCGACTTCTGAAATGGACATGGAAGCAAGAATGAGTGTAGTTTATATATGATTATTTTGCTAGTGTCTTGTTCATATATGCGTATGTCAGAGCGAGTGCTGTTTAATATGCGTGTAGGTTTAATCTCAAGACATGAACAAGGCCCATTGTACTATGCCCACAATCACGTTCGAACCGTTCAGCAATCCACGTCCATGTAATACACACAAGGTGAGTTTAAATATGCACGATTTTGTATTGTTCCAAATAGAGTTTTATACACTTACATTGTTATTTAACACATTAATTTTATAGTATGATTCTCGTTCATTAAATGCACATAATAAATGCCGGTAGCAATACGCAACAAGATAAACGCTTAATGCCAAATCCATTAACTTAGTGTTTGTCGAAACTAACCATATAATTCTACATTTATTAAAAAAGATGAATGCATTTTATTAATGTTCTCATTGTCAAATTACATGCATTTATTTACGTTTTGCAGTATATATATATATATAGTATAAATCCGACTTATTCTTTTGTTCAAATAACCCTGAACGTTCCTGAATAATAGATATAATCTTAAAACAAAGCTGATTCAAAGGTACGTATTTCATAGCCACTTTCGTTATGACAATACCATTATAGACATGAATGTTTGAATTTACCGGCTTTCTGTAAGGCCGTAATAAGTAACGGTAACTCGTGTTAGGTCGTCGAGACGAGATAACTTACTCGTGGTAAAGACATAAGCAATTGATCAACATACATGCTGTTAAACGCTTGTTTCGAAATTGCTTAACGCGGGGGCTCAAATAATTTTGGACGACATAAATCGGACAGATTACCGCTTTAGTGGCTTTTCAAACTGTGTTTATTCTTATTGGTTAATACGGTTGCTATCACGACTAAATTTAAATAAATGATAAGTATTTTAAAACATCAATAATAACAAATCAATTACTTTAAAACACACATTTACTATACATGAATCGATATAAAAAACATCAAGGTATTCAAATAAATATAGATAAGTAGACGTTTCACTGTGCAATACGGAGATATATCTTGACAAGCAAATTAATGTGCTTCCAGTTTTCTATGTGAGTAGTTATCCGATACCAAGATTTCAAATCAAAAGTACACGCTATTCGTCAGTCAAGTTAAGTAAGGTTATCGTGACTTCCTTGTTTTTAGGTCTTGTGAGAATTACACATGGCTAACTTTGGAAAGTATTTTTTGTCCTTCGGTCGTCGTCCGTCATCCGTTAACTGCGCATACCAACGTACTCCCCTCCTCCTTAACCGCTATTTAGATTTTAGATTGCAGATAGTTAGATTTGAGCAAAATTACATTGCCACGATTATTTGTAGGTTGTTTGGTTCCATGCATAGATTACTTTACTTAAAATATGATCGACATTGTTTATATAAGGACAATGAAACGTTATATTTATTCTTTAATTTTTTATTAGGATGGATTGTTTATATATAGTGCTATTTTTTGTTCATACACTTAAAATGAATCCATATATTTATAGATGGATTGATATAAATAGTCTTTCCGTTCATACATTTTAAAGCGAGTTCACGCATAAGTGAATCTGATTGATACATAGTTTTTTGGTTTAAAAGGGTCTTTCACAGATTTTGGCATGTATTGAAGTTTGTCATGATATGCTTTATATTGATAAATGCCAATATTGGATCTAAAAAGCTCAAGTAAAAAATCATGATTACACTTAAAGAAAGAAAAAAGTAACCCCCAACGGGGCTCCAACCACTGATCCCTGGAGCCCTGGAGTAAAACTACCGCTTAGACCACTCGGCCATCCGTTCTCACACAATCACAGATGTATTTTATACCTTATAAAAGCAATATGCATAGTATCACAAAATATAACGACAACAACATAATTCTCCAAATTATTCAATCGTTTTGCGTTGCAACGCTTTATAATTTTCAAGTTTTTAAATCGTTTAAAGATACACATAATGGATATTTTATAGCATGATTAATGTTCAGTATTGCTGTTTCCTCATAAATATCATAACTACAATGAAAATATGCGAATCTAAAACAATTTTTTTTAATTTGTCAATTTACCAAAACGTCCCCTTTTATATATTGAAATCTGTCTCAAAATGTGATGAGCTTGGTTCGACTCAATAATGTTTTTCAACACGAACATCCGCTTTATATAAAAGTGTTACTACTTCAATAATATTTCGACTTTTGAAAATTCGTTGGAGGACATTTTCTATAAAAGTAACATCGTGATGAAACATCTTAGTGAAGTAACATGTGGAGGACCAGTAAATGGCATGACCAAAGCAGCCAGTTCGTGATTCATTGAATGAATAACAAGGACTCCATTAAGAACACTTAAGCGGAATTCAGTTCCCTTTTTGTAAACATAGGTTGAAAGTATTCCATTAATGTAAGATAATCATGCATAATAACATGCAGTAGTCACATCCAAAACATGCATGTTTTAATAGCAACCAAAATGTGTATTTATATTTTTTGTGAATTACAATTTCAGTCGCTGATCATTTTAAAAAAACATATTTTAATACAACGCCCTTGAATACTATGTTCTAATAAAAATGATGAATTCGTTTGAATCAAGTGAAAGCATAATGAAACAGGTAGTTAGTGACATGATATATGTATTGATTATAGGTGCAACCTCTTTGCCTCGGCAATCGGGTAAAGTGTTTCAGGATGCGTAGTAAGTTTTCAATTATAGAACTTAATGTTTGCCATACCAAACATTGACTAAGGTTTCTAGTCGTTTCTACTAAATAACGAAATGTCTAACCAAATAGACATAAACATCCTCATTATACGACTTGTTGTTTAAAAAAAACTCAGACTACTGACGTGTCTTCAACTGTGCATACATAATTAAAACTGTGCCCACCGATCTGCTATATTCAATCAATGCATAGCAAAACGGGGCACGTTTATAACATTGACGTTTGTTGTGCATTGGTTATTGATATGGCGAGAATATATGTATAGATATTGTTTGAAAACAACATCTACTGAAAAAGTAACCAGATCGGTCTTTTTTAAAATACTATTACAAACGAAATGGATCGCAAGACAATAACAACTGTTCAAACATGTCATCTTGAAAGAAAAAACCGGACATTACATATTAAATGAAACCATAACTAAAGCAGCTTATTGAATAAAAGCGAGTTTACCTTTAAGCTTTACAAAATTAAAAATGTTTGTTTTTTCAATCTCCGTTTATGTATTGTTTAAGACAAAACACACCTTCACTTGTAATTGGATTTTTTAGCAAATGTTCATGGAAACAAACGACAGGAGCAATACAAATTGTAATTATGAAACGCTCTGCAACATTAAGATAACTTCAGGCGAGTTGGGTTATTGTTAATATGTGACAAGAAGATATTCCATTATTTTACTTTCCAATACATAGATCTATATGGAAGTTAATAGGCACACATAATAAACTTCATGAACAAGATGTTTACCTTCAGTGCAATGATAAGCGATCAAACGTAAAAAAAAAAACATTAGTTAATTGTCAATGTCAATTAATCGAACTCAAATTTCCGAATGCATAATTTTTTTAAAAACAATTATTAAATCTGTATTACAATATTGTGATCTTAAATTGATAAATGAACTCATAACCCGGCCCATGCAGCTATTATTTAAAGCGTGGTTCCATAATTATTATGACCGTTGATCTAGGTCAAGCCGGAGAGAATCAAATATACAGGCCGTGTTTCTTATCAAACGTTTATAAGGCTATGCGTGTAAATATTTTATATTAAAGTGCTGTTTGCAGTACATAATGGCGCACATGTATTGGGTTATATTGGCTTCCCTTTTCGCATGCACATTTGCACTTAAATGTAAGTAACGTATTGTTGATTGTTGAGGATTTACTAATTAATTCGTCGCGCTACAATACACACGTTTTTACCTATCTATTTTCAGCCACCACAGGAAGGGAATTCGTCACTGGATTTCTGAGTTATGATCCTCATTGCATTTTAAGACTAGATATAGCCTCCAGTACAAATGGCGATGTTGAAGTATACGTACCATATCTCGGAATAAATACCACCTACTCTTTCAATAGAACATTTTCAACTACGTTCGACGATAGTCTTCAGCTTTACGGTACTCGGATCGGACAAAACGGCGTTTATGTTAAATCATCAGTTGATGTTTCGGTCTACATTACCACAGATGAAAATTCATATCAACATGGGTACAGTGAAGACACACACCTATGCCTGCCTATTCAAGCGCTTGATAGAGTATATTACATTTCTAGTTATTTTCCAAACAGAGGACTTCCATCACAATTTATGGTGATATCCCCGTTTGCGAACACTGAGGTGAATATATCCTTTCCTAACGGCACATCGATATCAAAGACACTGAACCGGTTGGACGTCTATCAGGAAGCCTCCCTGAATAGCGATCTTACTGGTACTATCGTCCAGTCAAGTAAACCCGTATCTGTGGTAAGCGGAGTGGCATGTGCGACTGTTCCTAATGCCGATATTTTTTGTGATATGATTGGTGAACAAATGATACCAACTAATGCATTCGAAACAAATTTCATCATTCCGCCAATCCTATCTTACCAATTCATGGTTCGTATTTTCAGTAGTCAACGTAATAACAAGGTATGTGTAAAAGACGAATTGCTTGAAAATTGCACAATTATGGATTCACATAAATGGTTTGAGTCTGTACCTACTCTTTCGCCCTTAGTCGTCACTAGTCAAGAACCGATATCCGTCATACAATACAAAGAAAATCAAGCGTATATGACAATAATTCCGAGTATTCGTCAATTTATGAATGCGTATACTTTTTTTGCACCAGAGGTCTCTGCAGACCACATTCACTATATTTCCGTTACCATAATCTCTTCTGCATCGCAATTGCTTCGTCTAGACGGCAAATTACTTAGTGATCAACTTGTTGACACTGCTCACGTGGCACATCCATTCAACAGTTATACAGTCCTCACATTCAGAATAACTTCAGGATACCACGTGATGACATCGACAGATACACATGTTGTGTTCGGATTGATTGTATTTGGAATTGGATCCGATGCCGCATACGGTTATCCTGCTGGGATAAACTTTGGTAACTGTATATACTCTTTTTATAGTAAACGTTATGTAATGAATAACCAACATACTAGTAATCGATGTATTGGAAAAAACAATAACACACATACCAGATGTAGATTTAAAGTAGTTCATTGTGCGAAACCTGTAACTATGTAATCTGTAACTTTTAAATGACTATCAAACTTTTTTTTCATTTTTTTTCATTTTTTTTATTTATTCGCCAATATGCATTGTACAGTAAAATACAAACATCGCTAGCATAGTAATAAATTGAATTACAGAACAATCATTCATGTTACAGTAATGTATGACAATTCTATAAAAATACAACACAAAAATACTAATAATCATGAAGGTAAAATAGTATTACAAAGAGATTCGACCAATTCCCACGAACTTTTATAACTATTGGCTAAATGTGTGTTTTGTATAACTGCAGAGGCTATTTTGCAGCTACTTCGGAGACCATGAATTGTAGGGGTTACCATTCTACGTCTGCAGTTATAAATAAAGCGTTTGATTTCGAGACATAAAACGTTATACTTTTCAGACTGGTTACCAACTGATCCCAGTGTAAATGTTTTTAAATCAAGAATAAAATTGTTATCAATGTTTTTAATAGCAGATGTGATGTGATGTAAATACATTTGTATGACATTACAACTCCAAAATAAATGGCGATAGTCTCTGTTTCTGTTTTACAGAAGAACATTCGTCTGAGTCACTTATTTTTTTTTTAACAAATTATTTGTTGCTAGTATGTTGTGAGTCAGTCTCACTTGGAACCATTGGTTGAATGAATCTTATGTGATTTATATACCCATGCATTAAGACTTCTCCATTCTGAGCTTTCAATACTGAAAAGGCTGTTCCATTTTACTTGGCCTGTTGGAATTTCATTGTTGTGTTTTAATATGTTATATATAAGTGAGGAATGTTTGTTGTGCAATACTATAGGCTTAATATATCCCGGGATGATTGGGAAACAATTATCATTATTCATTGTTGACATTTAATCAAGATTAAGCAATCCTTCATGTAGGCCCCTTAATATACTTTCATTTTTAATGTGCGTCGATTGTAACTTACACATTAAAAAAAACAAAAACAATTTCCAATTATGTCATTCGTTTTGCTGTTAAAGGGATGCAACTAGCTAAGCATAGTAACCGTCGTGTAAATTTATTTCTGTACGCAATAAAATGACTTTCCAAACATTACGGTTATTCATGCTTTAACAGAAAACTTTTAAAAAGTGCATCGAGTACTCTACAAGCATTTACTACTGACCTTACATAGTTAGTAAAAGGTAGGAATATAAAGTTATCATGTAAATATCCGTTCCTGAGCACACGTACAATGAAGCTATATATATATATATATATATATATATATATATATATATATATATATATATATATATATATTTCCAGATAGAAATGAATGTGCATCCTCCCCATGTCTTCACAGCGGTACATGTTCAGATGGTGTTAACGCTTTCACCTGTACATGCTCAGCTGGCTTCAGTGGAAGAAACTGTGAAATAAGTAAGTAATATTGTGGTTTCACTTTTCCCAACATCGAATTTCATGTTCCGGCCATTCCCTCAGCACAATTCCCAAGCAAATGAAACGTTATATAACATGGGCTCGTTTAAAAGAAATCCATGAGATTGGGTTCTCTGTGAGGTGACTAACGTAAATGGGAATTTGAAGGTTATAAACAAAGTCACATTTATTAGTTTTTATTAAAAAGTTGACTGATTTCTTGTTCCGAGAGCAATTGCCGAGATTCACTCAGTTTTAGTTTTTTATGAAGTGGAGTAACCTTGTTAACATCAACCGTTAATCACTTTTTAAAAAGCCACCATTTGTGTTAATTAGGAGCCGGAATCTCTGCAAGAAATTGCTCTTGAGCTGAACAGATACCATTTCACCATTTTGGACGTGATTAAAAAAATAAAACGCATTTCATAGATTTTCCTGAGAATATGTTCAAATATATACGTGTATGCGGCTTTCAATCTAGACAATCATGTAATATTCTACCTTGACAACATTTAATATTCAAACGGTTAAGAACTCGTACATTGAGAACAATCATCGGGTCAAATGGCCATGCAATTCCAAATCGAGTTTTTCTACTTGAGACAATGATAAGTGCAAAGTAGGTATACTTATGTAAAATGTTAATGCCGTGCTTGCGGACACCAAGCTGTTACTCTTTCAAGATATGAATGAATGTGCATCCTCCCCATGTCTTCACGGTGGTACATGTTCAGATGGTGTTAACGCTTTCACCTGTTCTTGCTTAGCTGGCTACAGTGGAAGGAATTGTGAAATCAGTAAGTTTTATTTGTTTGTTCATTTTGTTCAACATCTATTGAAATGATCATGACAGACCAATATCAAATTTTCCCAAATGAATGAACTTCGATGTAATTCGTTTTCAATAAATCATTGTACAATTGGGCTCTCCGTCTTGTTTATGAAAATAATAACGAGGACATCTGTATTAATTGTAAATATAAGTTTGACTAATTTCTTGTTCCTAGAGCCTTCGCGGATGTTTCAAATACTCAGTTTTAATTTATATGATCTACGTTAAAATCCCCCGTAATCCCCCGTCGGGTTTTCCATTATGTTTCGGACGTTAACGGAAAAATAATCCAATGCTGACGCAACTATACATTTTCCTTCGTTTTCACGTAATATTTGTACACACTGATGTGTGTTCACTTTGTGAGTTTTCGCATATTTACAATTGCAGACTCCAACAAACAGTTGATGTGCTACAGTTGTGAAGACATGTCTAACCTTGAACTTTGTGATACAGTGAAACAATGTGGCGATTGGGAAGTGAGACGTTTGAGTTTATAATTTGTATACTTATTTTACAATACGGTTTAAAAACATAATATTTTAGAACACTTTGTACAGCGCACCATTGATAATTTTAACTGTATGTATTTGCATCTATGTTAAGAAATGAATATGTATTCAGGTATGTGTGGTAGAGAGAACCCATGTCAAGTACAGGTCGGGATGTGCCAATAGTTCGGTAACTTTAATGTTTAAATATTGTAATGTATGCATCAAAAATGTAATAAATTTTCGATCACAATCTGTATTATTTCTCTACATATCCATCCTTCCACAGTAACGTATTATTTGTATATTACATTTTAGTTTGCATACATGTATTAAAATATATATGTACTATGTATACCGTATATATATATACATTATACATGTGATCGATTGGATTCAGATTTGTTCGACATATTATCCAAGCTCCAGTCACTGTGCAGAATGTTGCAATAACGACTACTGCAATGGTCGTGGATGCGGGGATGAAGGTATGCACTATTGAAACTCATGTTGAAACACACATGTACTTGATTTATGAATATTTTATGCCCATCGTCATCATATAACGGTATGCCAGAACCTGTTTTGTTTAATATTTATGTAGGTTTAGTCTCAAGACCTGAACGAGGGCCATTGTGCTATGACTGCAATCATGTTCGAACTATTCAGCAATGCACGTCCATTACACCTTGTGATAAACACCAGGTGAGTTTTAAGACGCGCAAGTCTTAAAATTAGTGAAAATAATGCAAGATTATGTATTGTCCTAGTTAGAATTTTATACGTTTTAACGTTTTATTGAACACATACATTAAAAACAATATGTTTCTGATTACATAGATGCACAGATTAATTTCTGTTGAGGCAAGTTTTTAAAATGTTTTATCACATCAAGTGTGTGTACCAGTTTTAATTTTTCGTGATCTTATTATTTTCTCTAGTCATGCAGTATCGAGGAATTTAATTGGCTTGATCACACAAACTTCAAGCTTGGGTGTGTCGATTCACCGGTATGTCGATATAACTATAGTGCATAAAAAAAAATATATGTTCAATTTATTAATATTTGTATCAATATTCATTGCAGATCACGTATTATACATATTACAAAACTTAAGTAGTTTAAAC
Source organism: Dreissena polymorpha (assembly GCF_020536995.1). NCBI lineage: Eukaryota > Metazoa > Mollusca > Bivalvia > Myida > Dreissenidae > Dreissena > Dreissena polymorpha. The sequence goes on from NC_068360.1 coordinate 91,356,041, forward strand.
ACCTAGAGCATAGATGATTGAAAGTTTATACTGAGTAATATTAAATAGAAATATTTTATTCAAATATTTTAATTAGACTATTATACAGTTAAATATCAGTGATCATTGATTCATAGTGAATGCATTTCTAGTGCAGCGCTATTGGGAATGGATTGCAACGTTCTTTGCCACGCTGCAAATACTGTTGTGACCAAGACTTTTGTAACACCGATTGCACACATCACCAGTCCATTGGCATAATTGGTAAGCTACAATATTGCTTAAAGAAACATTATAGAGCACCAGATATGTTATTGTTGTGCAAGGCATAATTTGAAAGAAAATGTTATATATGAATTACTTTATATTAATAAAACACATTTGTATATTCAAACAACAATAACTACAAGAATATTATTCAGCAATAAAGCTTATTCAATCGCATAGAATAAATACATGTTATATGAATAAATATACACAGTATATTCAAGTAATGGTAGATGTAATGATTACACTTTGAAAGTAGAAAATGTATACACTTTACTGTTGTAACACACTTTAGTGTATGTAGCAATGGTATTACAGAAACAAGTGCATACAATGAATAGAGCAGTGGTCTTCATATAAATTCCTGCGTTGTTTATACATGGTTTTGTCTTGGATTCAGAAACATTGTAAGCATTATAATATAACATAGTTTGCGTGCAATAAACATCAGTTGATTGAACGTTTGTATATTCCTATTATACTTGCTATATATGTACTTGTCTATATTAGTTATGCATGTGTATCCATTTTCATGTTACTTGTAGCTTGATTATAAGTACCAATTAAGTGTTTCTCGAAAGCGAATTAATATATATTAATTCTTAATTTCAGGGTGACACGATGACCAATCTGGCCAAGCGATGAGAGTCTGTATTGACCATGGTTATACAATGTACAAACATGCATATGAAAAATACATTTTTAGTATAAATTGGTGTTGAAACTACCCATATTGTTAATATATTCAATTGACCGTGACAAATACCAATCATCTATCAGCTTCTGTTGCACAAACAATAAGTTATACTGCACACTACCGATTTTATAGGAAGACGTCTATTTGTGTATTCATGCGTTAGGCACAAGCATTGATCAAACGGTTGTAGTGCTAATAATTTACGTTGGCTTTCTGATATTTTTTAATCATTTCAATGATATATTAAGCTTGTTTGATATGCTTATACATAATTTATCAATTACTTGATGAATGTGTACTTAATAAATCTTGTTTATATGAAATCATGCGTAAAGAATTCTCTCTAGCAAATATATAAGTTTACCATTGTAGACAGTGCAAATGTATTAAATCTATTGTTTATGAGGGTTGCACATCGAAAACGTGGCGTCTGACACGTTTTGTGAGCTCTGTCCTTATTCTAGCGCAGTGTCGCTCAATTTTGAAACGTAGTATTATAAATCGTTGACTGTATCTGTTTGAATTGTTGAATTGCATTGTTATGAGTAAAACTGTGGGTATGCACAATTTTTTTCTTCATATAGACAAAAAACAATATCAAAACCATAATAAAACAGCCGTCTGTGCATCCCCAGTTGTTCGTAATAGTTTCAAATTAATTTATTTTATTGTATTTATTTGTATTTGCAACGAGATAAACATACAACTTTGAGATGTCGTTTAACTTGATATCAGGTGTCATCAGCCTTGGTTTTAACAAATGTCGATTTCTCAAAACCTCAATGTCACGATATGACTATTATAGCAAGCTATATAGCTATTTAGGAACATATAACCCTTACTTTGAAGTAAAGGACAAAGACCAAGAGGCAACGCGTATATGAAGTCATTGGACATGTAAGTGATAATATGGTATTAAAATACGATGTGCTGCGTGACAATGGAAACTTATTGCAACTAAAAAGTAGGGAATTTTCGGTGCGGCTCAGTATTTTGTTTTAAACAAAGTATTTCAATACTAATTGAGTTAATTGTGTGCGTTATGCATGTTTCTTTAATATATGTGCATCCTATTAGATTTGAAGCAACCATAATTTAATAGGAAATAGACTAGAGTATTGCATAACTGACATTTAAATATCAATTATAGTAAAATGAAAATGATGCCTGCATACTGGGAATGCGAGCATCGAACATTCCGAAAGCTCGCCCGCAATAGTATATGCATATTCCTGCCGATTCTTCTTTTGGTTATTTAAATAAGACAATAAACAATATATTGCCCTGGAACACTAATAGTAATGTCCACGTGTTTTCAGCGCTCAAAACAGATATCGAGCAAGCTGTTTCGAATGACTGTCCTGTCGATACAAATCATAGTTTTATTATTTAAGGTTACAGATTTACGTGTACGACGATAAATTGTAAGATTTTACAGAGATATTTGCAATTGTTATCCCTAAATCACAGTATATAAGATGGCCCGTTAGAAACCATCTATCTGAGTTGGCAGCGCTATTTGTGGGTTTGAACATTTTCTATTGCGACGCACAGGAATTTCACCGTGGACCTCTGCCTCGATAAAACAGAGAGGTTTGTGTTAATGTTTATCATAAACATGTAGGCTGTCCTCGTTTTCAGCCTTAAATACTAACTACAAAATATTGTCCTAGCAAAAGGTAGAACAGAACATGTCCAGACCAATGTGATGAACTAGTACGAGCACGTAATTGCAAATTGCTTGATAACGCAGCTAATGTTATAAGATAGCACACACTATTTGCAGCAATAAGGAACATACGTTAGCTAACCACACATAATACGCAAATATTAAAATAAACAGTCTGTCGGAAGTTAAATTTTAGTATTAGTTGTATTATCCATGTTTGAGTGTGGACGAAGTCTAGCACTCATAACATTCGACATTATTTAAATAAACGTGAAATCGGTTTAAATCTTTATTTTAGATTCATGGTAAAATCTGTTCTGACAACGAAAACAAAATAAATATTCTGGGTTTCTTTTTCCATTTAATGTAACTTACTGCATTTATATGCTACCTGAATGGTTAAGGATATAAACGCCGCTTGGTCCGTCGGTTCGAACGAAACTTTTCATTGAATCGAGTTCGCCTAGGTCTACTACATTTTTTTCCAAAATTATCTTCAGTCCTACTTGAGGTGCATACTCCCGTCCGTCACACGTTCTGTTCCGATGAGGAGTTATTGCCCTTTCATTAATCAAACACATGTTATATTATTTTTTGCACGAGCTCTCCGCTCCTTATGATCGAAATTTAATGACAATTTGTATGCGCAAACTGAATGTGGTAGGTGATCGTATAATATATTTTTTAATGACGATAGTTGAATCAATATAGTATAACAACTACAGTCTCTTGCATAAGTGAATGAGACTTCATCGAGTGTTTCATTTGACCAGCGTACATATTTAACGTGTTGTAGACACCCAGCCAGAGCTCCAGATAAGAAGCGTATCTGCGTATTTTCGCATTGAAAATTAAAAAAAACGCATTTAAAATCGGCACAGTACGTAACAAAACGCAATACAAATCTTGGTACGTATTTTGAATCGATTAAAGTGCATAACCGGTTTAACCAATAATCCAGTTAAGTTTTTAGTGTCAGTTAACCTTTGAATCAAAAGTAAGTCAATCAAAATAAGCTTGTAAAGAAAATGGCGGCCATTCATGTTTTTGGAGCAAAAAAGGGACCTTTTAAGCTACCAGCGGCTGCTGCGGGAATATTTTTAAAGAAAGTCTGTTCATATCGTCATTTTAAATTCATTCTGTTTGTATTTAATGATATAAATAACAAATAATACAATTTCTAGATTAAACACGCCATTTACTTTTTAAGTTTTCTATGGAAATGGAAAATACCCCTTAATATTCCTAAATAAACTTTATGGCTGAAACAAAGGAGTAAAAAACGCTTTGACAATAATATCAGGGGGTGATATATCCTTTAGACTTAATCCTTATCTGGAGCTCAGCACCCTGCTCGTTGCAAAGTTGTTTGTGCCCAGGAAATGTCTGCGAGTGAACGACGTGTTGCCTTCGTAACTGGATCAACCAGCGGGACAGGTCTTGGCATTGCGCACCGGTTAGCGAGTTCCGGTAATGACGTCATAATACACGGTCTATGTCCGCAGAATGTGATCGATGCTGCTATTGAGGAATTGAGACGGCAAGTGATTTTAAAGCTGAAATGAATGCTGATGATTTAACAAACAATACGTATATTTAAAGATTTGGTTCGTTTATGATTGTAATTGATGAAGAAACAAAATCATGTTTAATTTCCCCCAAATAAGTAATATAATCTCCTTTTTTATACTGTTTCAAACTAATCATCATATAGCTGAGGATGAATATAATCACCTTGATCATGGTCGTGATGATCACAATAACGTTGTTTTCTTATCAATCAGCCATGAAGGCGTAAGGATTTCGTTCGTCAGTGCTGACTTCACGCAAGAGGAGGCGATCTCTAACTTGTGTGCTCACATCATCAAACTCCTGAAGGGATAGATATTCTTGTCAACAATGCAGGTACGAACATAAGTTTTGTATTATTTATGAATCGTATTCAACCACAAAATACCATTGCGCAATTACATAGTACATTAATTCATGCTTGATAAAGAACTAAGAGGTTTGTATGTACGAATATTCTAAATTTGTTTTATGTAAGGATCAGATACTTTGATGGATTGCAATTGATCAATTTCAGTACCCGTCTTGTTCTCATAGGTTTCAACTTTGTCCATCCAGTGGAGAGCTATCCAGTTGCGACCTGGCACAAAATGATGGCCGTCCACCTTACCGCTCCTTTCTTGCTCTCCAAGTTCTTTGTTCCATACATGAAAAAGAAAGGTACATGGCACAAAATGTGTCGCATAGCAACTGAATGTACTTTGTAAAAATAATTTCATCGTTCTTATTATTAAATTTTGGCACAATTTCGCAAAAAACAACAACAACAACGTTTTTATCATTTATATGGATAAATCATGCGACTGCCAGAACAAATATTGAGACATTTTCGTGTTGACCTGGCGAAATCTTCAACCATTTGTAAGTGCGCGAATCCATGACTTTACAATATAAGCCTTTACCACATGATATTCATCTGTAACTGTGCATGCGCATTTTTAAACCGCCAGGTACCCTCGCTTACATGAAAGTATTATCACTCGTATCCGCTTAGCATGTAATACTTATTAGTCACATTTAGTATACAATAGCAAAAGGTTAACGCCGCATTTTATATCAGGAGAACCATTGTTGTTATTATCCAGAACACACTCTATAAACATATCATTAATAAAACTGGGATCACAGCACTCGAATGGTCTGTGCAAAACATTGGGCGTTTAAACCGATTTAAGGGCTAGCCGAAATCAACACCAACGATCTGTAAATACGTTTCTTGATAGATCTTCGGTTACACTTACCTGATAATAAATAACGAATCAAAGGAACGTCTGAACCAATTTTAGTAAACTGTACCTCATATGCATACAGAAAATAAAAACATGACTGCCAAAACAAAAGTGACGCGCTAATCGAATATTAAACACATGTCCATCAGTTTAGAAGTTTTGTAAATATCGGACATATAATAATCTCATTATGGCATAGGTTTAAACAAAATTAAAATACAAAGAAATATGGTACACCTAATACAGATTTAATATATTTTTAAAAATCAGGTAAGCGATGTATCGACAGAAAGTTGTCAACTAGCTAGCAAGTTCTAATATATGTTGCAAATTAAGTCCATATTCATAACCGCAATAGCTCCACCACTACCAGACTCTGTACACTGCTTTAAGGGATCTACTTTAGGATTTATCGAGAATGTTCGCCTCTGGTTAGTGTCTCCTACTGCGTTAACATTGCAGCAACTTTTATCAGGTGTGATCACAACACAAATGCAGCAAGATTTGTTATAAGTCAGCTGTTATAAAAGATTATAAATGCGATATTTTATGTGGGCGTAAAATAATGAGTGGAAACTCCCATGGGGGCATACATTTCTTACACTAGACCTATACAAATACATATTGCGTATTCAAGTTACTGACTTAGTGTACAACGCTAAAGATTTCGTTATTTCGTTTCTTAAGCAGATTCTCAGTGTGAGGGACGTTCTCTATTTTGAGGTCAAGGATTGCTTTTACAACTAAATACATACAGGGTCTGTATTGATGTATGATACACGCTGTGGCATTAAATGTGTTTATAAAGCGTTGTCGACGAAGTCACACAACGTTGTTAAAATTACATTTTGCAATTATCGGTGCATACATGCCTATTACATAAATAAATACAAAGACTGTGTTTGGTTGTACCGCGATTATTTCCAACATTTTATAGTTCTTCAGTTTTGTTTAGTTGTTTCATAAAGCATATTTAAAGCTTTCATCTAAACATTCTAGCTAGGTAAACATTACTTTAGTTTCATTCATAAGTGTGCTTCTCGGTTCAAATTGTTAGAAAATATCGTAAAAATATCTAAAACTACGACGAAATTTATACCATTTCACCAATAAGACAGCGGCATGTTTGCATTTATTTTACGTCCACTACTTTGTTACTCGTTCCGAAAACGTAGTATATCGAGGGAACAAGATAACTCACTTGTGTAAACTACTAAGTACCCAAAACCCAACGTGTGGGTACGATTTAGTAATTCGTTTCATATATGAAACAATTAACGAGCATTAACTTGAACAAATAAATAAGCATTGTCTGGAATGAATGTCTCACATGATTGGCAATGTTTTAATACTAGTGTGCTCAGAACGCCATGTTTAAGAATCCATTCATATGCACTGCTCAGAAACATGTTAAAATACATTTTTTTTCAATTTTATCAATTATATGTATACTGTTTTCCCTCGAAGCATTACGTGTGAAAGCTCGCCACATACTCGAATACATCGTTATTACGTCATTTGAATAATATTTATATATATTAAGGATGGGGTCGTATAGTCAACACGTCCTCTCTCATGGGACTCATAAGTGCGCCCGGGAAAGCACCCTACACTGTTACCAAGTCCAGCCTGATTGCCTTTGCGAAGGTATGTCCACGAGTTAAACAATTATATCATTGTTTGACCTTGTACTGGGCATAACTAAAGCATGCACATAACAACGGAAGTCGATGCAACTATATAATATACTGCACATTAGGCTTTCTGATCGACTAAACGGATTGTCAATAAAACTTTGTCACTTGTTTTAGGGGCTGGCATTGGAAATTGCCAAGCATGGGATCACCTGTAACGCAATATGTCCAGGCTTCGTCGAGACCGACTGAAACTGAACGTTTGCCTAAGTTTCTAGACTCAGTGGTTCAAAATCAAAACGGCCAGATAAAAGCATTATTTTTGTTTGTTTCACCGCATCACCCAATTAAAGTGTATTATGTTAAAGTAACATAATTAATCGAAATCAACGAATATTTCGCAAAAAATTGCGTTAGATAAAGATAACCCATTAAACATTGCTATTTTGTCGCGCTTTAGTTTAACATGACAATTTGAGGTGCGTGAAGTTAGCACTGACATCGACAATCGACATTCGAATATCGAGATGGGGCGAATATCCAGCCAGCTCTGACATCAACATTCGGCAAAAGTCCCAATTATCAAGCAAGGGCGAATGTCGAGCGAACACTGACATCGACATTCGGCAAAAGTCCCGAATATCGAGCTGGGGCGAATGTCGAGCCAGCTCTGACATACACATTCGGCATAAGTCTCGAATATCGAGCTGGGACGAATGTCGAGCCAGCTCTGACATAGACATTTGGCAAAAGTCCCGAATATCGCGCTGGGGCGAATGTCGAGCCAGGTCTGACATCGACATTTGGCACTAGTACCGAAAATCGAGCTGGAGAAAATGTCGAGCCAGCTCTGATGTCGACATTCGGCACTAGTCTCGAATATCGAGCTGGGGCGAATGTGGATAGAGCTCTGACATCGACATTAGTCACTTGTCACTAATATCGAGCTGGGGCGAATGTCGAGCCAGATCTGACATCGACATTCGGCAAAAGTCCCGAATATCGAGCTAGGAATAATGTCGAGCCAGCTCTGGCATCGACATTCGGCAAATGTTCTGAATATCACGCTTGTGGCAATGTCGAGCCAGCTCTGACATAGACATTTTGCAAAAGTCCCGAATATCGAGTATTGGCGAATGTCGAGCCAGCTATGACATCGATATTCGACACAAGCCTCGAATATCGAGATAGTGCCGATGTCGAGCCAGCTCTGACATCGATATTCGATACTAACCCCAAATATCGAGCCAGGAAGAATGTCGAGACAGCACTGACATCGACACTCTGCAAAAGTCCCGAATATCGAGCTGGGGCGAATGTCGTGAAAGCTCTGATATCGACATTCGGCACTTGTCCCGAATATCGAGATGGGGCAAATATCGAGCCAGCTCTGACATCGACATTCGGCACTAGTCCCGAATATCGAGCTGGGGCGAATGTTGAGCCAGTTGTGACATTGACATTCAGTGCTAGTCCCGAATATTGAGATGGGTCGAATGTCGAGCCAGCTCTTACATCGACATTCGGCAAAAGTCCTGAAATTTGACCTGGGGCGAAAATCAAACCAGGTCTGACATCGACATTCTACAAGAGTCTCGAATATCGAGCTGTACCGAATGTCGAGCCAGCTCTGACATCGACATTTTGCACTAGTCCCGAATATCGAGCTTGGGCGAATGACGAGCCTGCTATGACATCGACATTTGGTACAAGTCCCGAATATCGAGCTAGAGCAAATGTCGAGCCAAATCTGATATCGAAATTCGGCACTAGTCCCGAATATCGAACTGGGGCGAATGTCGAGCAAGCTCTCTCATCGACATTCGGCGAAAGTCTCGAATATTGAGCTGGAGCGAAAGTCGAGCCAGCTCTGACATCGACATTCGGCACTAGTCCCGAATATCGAGCTTTGGCGAATATCGCGCCTGCTCATCGACATTCGACAGTAGTCCCGAATATCGAGCTTGTGCGAGTGTCGAGCCAGCTCTGACATCGACATTTGGCACTAGTCACGAATATCGAGCTGGGGCGAATATCGAGCTATCTCTCACATCGACATTCGGCAAAAAAATCGAAAATAGAGCTGGAGCGAATGTCGAGACAGCTCTCACATCAATATTTGACACTAGTCCTGGTTATCAAGCTGGGGCAAATGTCGAGACAGATCTGACATCGACATTCGGCAGTAGCCCCGAATATCGAGCTGTGGCGAATGTCGAGACAGCTCTTACAATGATATTCGGCACTAGTTCCGAATTTTGATGTCGGGCGAATGTCTAGCCAGCACTGACATCAACATTCGGTTTTAGTCCCGAATATCGAGCTGCGGCGAATATCGAGCCATCTTTTACATCGACATTCGGCAAAAGTTCCGAACATCGATCTGGAGAGCTCTGACATCGAATTTCGGCACCAGTCCTAACTATCGAGCTGGAGCGAATATCGAGCAAGCTCTGACATTGAAATTAAGCACCAGTCCCGAATATCGAGGTGGGGCGAATATCGAACCTTCTTTAACATCTTAATTCTCGAATACCGAGCTTGGGCGAATATCGAGCCAGCTCTGACATCGACATTCGGCAAAAATACGGCAAATATCGAGCTGGGGCGAATATTGTGCCAGGTTTGATATCGATATTCGGCAAGAGTATCGAATATTGAGCTGGATCAAATGTCGAGCCAGCTCTGACATCAACATTCGCCACAAGTCCCGAATATCGAGCTGGGGCGAATGACGAGCCAGGTCTGACATCAAACTCGGCACTAGTTCGGAATATCGAGCTGGGGCGAATGTCGAGCCAGGTCTGACATCGAAATTCGGCACAAGGTCGGAATATCGAGCTTGGGCGAATATCGCGCTTGCTCTGACATCGACATTCGTCACTTGTCCCGAAGATCATGTTGGGGCGAATGTCGAGCCAACTCTGACATCGACATTCGGTACATGTCCCGAATATTGAGTGGGACGAATGTCGAGCCATTTCTGACATCGACATTCGGCACTAGTCCCGAATATCGATCTCGGGCGAATTTCGAGCCAGCTCTGATATTGATATTCGGCACTAGTTCCGAATTTCGAGCTGGGGCGAATCTCGAGATAGCTCTGACATCGACATTCGGCACTAGTCCCGATTATCGAGCTGGGGCGAATTACCAGCCAGCTCTGACATCGACTTTAAGCACTAGTTCCGATTATCGAGCTGGGGCAAATGTCTAGCTCGCTCTGACATCGACATTCGGCCAAAATCCCGGATATCGAGCTGGGACGAATATCGAGCCAGCTCTGACATCGACATTCGCCACTAGTATCGAATAGCGAGCTTGGGCAAATATCGAGCCATCTTTGACATCGACATTCGGCACTTGTACCGAATATCGAGGTATGACAAATGTCGAGCCAGATCTGATATCGACATTCGACAAAAGTCCCGAATATCGAGCTGGGGCGCATTCGTTTATTGAAAGTGCCTCTTGTTTTGAATGGACCTCATCTACATCGCCTCTACATGTTATTGTATATAATAGAGAGGTAACAATAACTCATGTAGTGCTATTATTTTATACAAATGGTTCTTGTTTGGCTTGTAAACAAATCAATATATAAGTTTGTTTTTTTTAATTGAACAAAATTAAATGAAGAAATATCTGCGTTTATGATACTTGTTAATATTATAAAAAATACTATATTTCCGGCCTATTAAACAGCATTATCTTTATTTTACAAACAATAAATCAAACTATTATGCCCTATAAATATCCCTTAAATTTACTTCCTCTTGTTTATGAAACCCCAAAGTTCGGTCGTTTGAGTGAGAATACAATTATATATGTATCAGTATTTCATTGTCATTCATTATTTTTATTTGTCATCCTGCAATTTAGAAAGCAAAGATGTGTGTGTAAATATCTAAAGACTCATTTTTCCTGCGATCTTTGGCAAATTCCTTTTCATAACTAATGAACGTTCAGGAATCGCAGCTCGACATTCGCCCCTACTCGATATTCGGGACTAGTACTGAATATCGATGTCAGAGCTGGCTCGACATTCGCCCCAGCTCAATATTCGAGAATTTTGCCGAATGTTGATATCAGAGCAGGCTCGACATTCGCCCCAGCTCGATATTCGGGACTTTTGCCGCATGTCGATCTCAGAGCTGGCTCGACATTCGCCCAAGCTCGATATTCGGGGCAAGTGCTGAATGTCGATGTCATAGCTGGCTCGACATTCGCCCCAGCTCAATATTTGAGACTAGTGCCGAATGTCGATGTCACAGCTGGCTCGACATTCGCCCCAGTTCGATATTTGGGACTTTTGCCGAATGTCGATGACACTGCTGGCTGGACATTCGTCCCAGCTGGATATTCGAGACTTTTACCGAATGTGGATATCAGAGCTTGCTCGACATTCGCCCCAGCTTGATATTCGGGAATTTCGCCGAATGTCGATTTCAGAGCTGGCTCGTGATTCGTCCCTGCTCGATATTCGGGACTAGTGCCGAATGTCGATATCAAGGCTGGATGGATATTCGCCCCAGCTATATATTCGAATGTCAAATGTCGATTATCGATGCCATTTTCAACTTCACGCACCTGTCAATTTGACAATTGAAGTGCAGATGACATTACAATGTAAATAATTGCATGCATGTTAATCTGTTTACAGTGTTAAAAGAACAGATAGAAGCGATCGCCAGAAAAAGCAATGTCCCTTTCGAGCAGGCACGGGTACTTGATGATTGAAGTCATAATTTATAATCGTACGAGCATATTTTTTTCTTTTTCGTACGAACTCGTTCATGCCTGTGTTTGTGTATGCACACTTTAAATTGCATTTTGTATTGAAAAATGTTGATTTTTGCGGTGTAATTAAGAACAAAAATTTTTTTTCGGAATTTTAGTGCGCCTTGTTGTTTCTTAACTCTTAGCTAAATTCTAGAGGAAACTCTTAGCATAATTCTAGTGTTCGCTGTAATTAATTTCTGACATTTTTGAGAAACAAATACCGACCAAGAAACCTGCAACAGTCGAGCAAGTAAGTGTAGTATGTAGAAATATGCAGAATTTACGTGTACTGGTCAATCATCATCATTATCATCATCATGATCATGATGATGATGATGATGATGATGATGATGATGATGATCATCATCATCATCATGATCATCATCATCATGATCATCATGATCATCATCATCATCATCATCATCATCATCATCATCATCATGATCATCATCATCATGATCATCATCATCATCATCATCATCATCATCATCATCATCATCATCATCATCATCATCATCATCATCATCATCATCATCATCATCATCATCATCA